>NC_068286.1:24677539-24836959 GCF_025860055.1 Xyrauchen texanus | reverse complement strand
TCACCGCTTACGTCACGAAGTACCGCAACAGCCAATAGGAAAAATCAACTGCAGTAGCCACCGTTCAACCTGAAGAGGGCAGCACTCAGACGTTTTTACACCAATTAAAACACTTTATACACAAATGTCAAAAAAATTACTTGAATCAATGACCAGTACTAATAAAGCCCCATGCTTACAGATCATTAACTAAAAACAGTTGGTTTACCTCCAGCAGGGTTTAGTTACCCTTTAAATACATTTGATTGAATTTGATAGAAATAAAGATTTAATAGAGTGGCCCTCTGCATTTTAAGAGACAGATAGAAATAGAGATTTGATAGAAAAGAAGCATAAAGCATGATAAAGCCCTCTGTTGGTGGCTCATATTTAAATTTTGACAGTTGGTCGCTCATCTGAACATTCCATCAGTGTAAGTGAATGGGATTTTTCCAGTTTTTTACATGTTAATGTTTTTTTGACATGTTATTAACATGTCATTAACAGATGAGCCACCAGTGGTGGCTCATCTGAACATTCCATCAATGTAAGTGAATGGCATTTTTACAGTTTTTGATCATCCGCTGTGGGAAAACCGTAAGTCCGATCAGTTAGAAAAGATATAGCACACTATTCGAGATTAGTCTGAAGGTCTGTGCCGAGTTTGGTGCATGTAGCTTAAAAGCTCTTGGACGAGTTTGATATAGAAATTTCATCAGTACAATATCAGTAAGTTGGCTCTCACAAGCCAACTTAATAATAAAACCGTCAAATACAATAGATTCCCTCCTTACGGAGGAATCTAATAATAATAATAATAATACTGACAAATACAATAGATTCCCTCCTACGGAGGAATCTAATAAAACCGTCAAATACAATAGATTCCCTCCTTACGGAGGAATCTAATAATAATAATAATAATACTGACAAATACAATAGATTCCCTCCTACGGAGGAATCTAATAAAACCGTCAAATACAATAGATTCCCTCCTTACGGAGGAATCTAATAATAATAATATTGACAAATACAATAGATTCCCTCCTACGGCGGAATCTAATAATAATAATAATAATAAAACCGTCAAATACAATAGATTCCCTCCTTACGGAGGAATCTAAATATAGAAAATATTGATTCGTTGATTTGGATCGCAATCATTACAATATCATTTTATAGCTTTGATGATATTTAAAAATTAGATAAGAATTTTTTTTTTATATTAAAGTCTTTCGCTAAATGAATTGTCATGTCCGCTCTGAACGTTTGGGCCCTCTTATTTAATAAAAATATAGACATCTTCGAAAAGACGGGAAGAATAATTAATAATAAATTAATTAACGAACAGCTGTTTTAAGGAAAAAGAAGCAGGCAAATTCCCAGATGTCACAGCCACTGAACAGACAGATTAACTATGGGTCACAATGTAATTCACTTTAATTGTACACATCATTTAGAAGTACAGCTATTAAACAGATGTATTGTATCTCTTGTATTGTCGGTGCAGATGATGTAGCCCACAAGCAAACGCACTTCTTGATCAGTCAATTGACGTAGCATCAACGCTACAGTTCCAGTAGCCTTTACGCTATAGCCTATATGCATGCTGCAGATGTAAAAAAAATACTGTGATTCTTTTTAATGTAGCATATTTTTAATTTAAAATATTCTAAATGACATTTCTTTTCCTTTATTCCCATCAAATCAATTTTAAGGTTAGCGGTGGGACTGTAAACTTTGAAGGGGCAAAAGTCACAGTAAAATGGGCATTTTTTGTAAAACAGTATTAAAATTGAAATATATATATATTTCAGTCAAATGTCAAATGTAAAATGTTGAGTTCCCCGTCTGTCACTTAGTCGACGCTGTGTCGCTGAGTTGACACTAGGGGTCGCTCCTGCGGAGCCCGGTCATCTCTGATTTTGAGAAAAGGCCAATGAGAATTGGCACGTGGAATTTGCATGCCACTCCCCCGGACATACGGGTATAAAAGGAGTGACACTGCAAATACACATCAGATATCTTCTTCGGAGCCGAGAGAGCAGTCACAGAGCTGAATTCCTCTGCTGTTTCATTCATCTCTACAAGCTGTTGGTTTTACGGCGCTTTCCAGCGATCCTCCCCCTCGCATACTACGTTGTGCTGAGCATACACCCCTGGGCGCTTCAGCAGCTGATAAAAGAGCTTACGGAGTGAATAACTTGGTTTATATATATATTTATATTCTCATGTACATATATATATATAAAAACACCATTAAAAGAGTATATTTCTCTAAAAGAGTGGCACAAACGGTGAAGCGTCTTTTTCAAGATGTCTTTCCGTTTGTGTGTGTTTCCTGTGTTTCCTGGTTCCCCGAGATGGGGACCTCAGTGGGAGCCTCTCCACCAGGTACAACCCCATGGACCTCCCCGCCACGCTGGTATGTTCCAACCGAGCGCTGGGGTGCGGTTGCCGGTTCACTTCATAGCGGACCTGCGATCTTGTTCGGAGCGCCTGACGACGATGAGATCTCGATCGCGGCATCGGAGAGTGGGTTCGTCATGTCTGAAGCTGAAGACTCGGCTGAGCACCCACCCTCGGGTGCGGCGGCTCAGTCACAGGCTGACGCGGAGCTGACAACCATGCTTGCCCGGGCAGCAGCGAGTGTCCGGCTGGAGTGGAACCCTCCGCCTCCCCCCGAACCCTCGCGGCTCGACGATTGGTTCCTGGGGCCAGAGCGCCGCTTACGGCCACGCTCCACCCCTGTTCCTTTCTTCCCGGAGGTGCATGAGGAGCTTACGCGCTCGTGGCAGGCACCTTTCGTTGCCTGTACGCGAGAGGTAAGCTCCTCCGCTCTCACTACCCTCAACGGCGGGGTGGCAAGGGGCTACACGGCGATTCCCCTGGTGGACCAAGTGGTCGCGGTGCACTTATGTCAGCAAAACGCCTCCACCTGGTGGAACCGCCCGAGGCTTCCGTCCAGGGCCTGTAGGCTGACGTCGTCTCTGACGGCTTAAGTCTACAGCGCCGCTGGACACGCCGCCTCCACTTTACATGACATGGCACTCCTGCAGGTGCACCAAGCCAAGGCACTTAGAGAACTACACGAGGGTAGTCCTGACCCGGGTCTAATGCAGGAGCTGCGTTCAGCGACCGACTTCACCCTCCGGGCAACGAAGGTCACGGCGCGGGCTCTAGGGCAGGCGATGTCCACCTTGGTGGTCCAGGAGCTCCACCTTTGGCTCAACCTGGTGAGTCGCGAGTTCAGAGTATCTCTTTTCTCGGTATGGAGTTAGACTCGGTCTCAATGTTGGTGCGTCTCACCAGCGAGCGTGCACAGTCAGTGCTGAGCTGTCTGCGTACGTTCAGACAGAACACGTTGGTCCCACTGAAATCCTTTCAGAGGCTCCTGGGGCATATGGCATCATCAGCCACGGTTACACCACTTGGGCTGATGCATATGAGACCACTCCAGCACTGGCTGCAGACCCGAGTCGAGAGACAAGCATGCGCCACAGCACACACCGTGTCCTTGTCACGCTGACGTGTTGCCGCTCTCTCAGCCCCTGGTCAGACCTAGCATTCTTGTGGGCAGGAGTTCCCCCAGGCCAGGTCTCCAGGCACGTAGTGGTCACGACAGATGTCTTTGGCTCAGCTCCTCAGTTCGATACCTGACGTGTATTTGCAGCGTCACTCCTTTTATACCCGTATGTCCGGGGGAGTGGCATGCAAATTCCACACGCCAATTCTCATTGGCCTTTTCTCAAAATCAGAGATGACCGGGCTCCACAGGAGCGACCCCTAGTGTCAACTCAGTGACACAACGTCTCGTTCCCTCCATCAGGGAACAGAGTTTACGTCAGTAACCGAGACATTACATTTTCACTCGGTGAGTCAGCATAGATTAATAATGGTAAAAAGTGCATATAACCTGTATAATACGTTGATTAAGTTATTTAGTTGCAGTAAACATTGTTTGTATTCCTTTTTCATATTGTATTTCAAGCAATCTAAACGTTCTGCGATCTTCCACAGCTCCGCCTCTAGAGCCTCCTACGGCGCCACCTCCCTCGGCTTCACCTCCTGAGCCTTCCTTAGCTCCGCCTCCCGAGCCTCCTATGGCTCCGCCTCTCCAGCCTCCCAGGGCTCCGTCTCTCGAGCCTCCCAGCGCTCTGTCTCTCGAGCCTCCCAGGGCTCCGCCTCTCAAGCCACAAGAGCCTTCCAGGGCTCCGCCTCCCGAGCCTTCTACGGCTCCTCCTCCTGAGCCTCCCTCGGCTCCACCTCTAGAGCCTCCTACGGCGCCACCTCCCTCGGCTCCGCCTCCTGAGCCTCCAGAGCCTTCCAGGCCTCCGCTTCTAGGGCCTCCTGCGGCTCCACTTCCCTCGGCTCCGCCTCCCGAGCCTCCCACGGCTCTGCCTCCTGAGCCTCCCTCAGCTCTGCCTCCTGAGCCTCTTGTGCCCCCTTGGACTGTCTGTTTGCCCCTTGTGCCCCCTTGGACTGTCTGTTTGCCCCTTGTGCCCTCTTTGGTCTGCCCCCCCTCACTCCTTGGACGATTTCTTTTTTTTTTGGGGGGGTATTCCTTTTTTTATTTATTCTTAGGAGCGTCTGGAAGCCGCTCCTTTGAGGGGGGGTTATGTCACGATTCCCTTGTTGTCTGCCCTGTGTTTCACTAGTCTTTGTCTCAAACTCCTATTCCCTTTGTAAAAACTACACTTCCCATGATTCCCAGCCCTCATCACTGCCAGCCCTGTGTCATTGTTCTCACCTGATTGTCGTTTGTCATCATCATGTCTCCTGTGTATTTAAACCCTGCTGTTTCTCCATTCCCCTGTCGATCGTTGTTTGTGCATGTCATTATAGTCTGTGTGTTTAAATCCTGCCCATACTCTCCGTTTATGGTTTTTCATGTTTACGTTGTGTTTTCCCCTCGTGGTTGTTTTGTTTGTTCCTGGTTTTGTTTTATTTTAGTTATCCTGTTCACTCTTTTTGCTCATCTCATTAAAAGAACTGCACGTAGATCCTCACTCCTCGTCTGCCTCCTTCTGCTGAACGTAACAGTATGAAAAGGAGAGGACTACAAAAGCGACGGCGTTACAACGTGCACCAACTTTTGCTCTCACTGGAGACTACTGGACATCGTTGGGAAACCATAATTACCTCGGAGTTACAGTGCATTATATTGATGAACAGTGGGAGCTGCATTCACACGCTCTGACTGTAATGAAAACAGAAGAGAGGCATTTTGCTGAAATGTGCGTGCAATATTTTATTCAGCAGTGGAACGTTTCAAATAAAGTCAGCACACTTAGCACAGATAGTGCAAGAAATATGATAGCTGCTGCGAGACATCTACCTTTTGAACACATCCCCTGCGTCGCGCACAGTCTCCAGCGTTCTGTCACAGTATCTCTGCAGAATAGTGTGTTTGACAATGTCCTGGCCAAATGCACAAAACTTGTGGGCCACTTTAAACACAGTCCAGCAAGTGCTGCAGAATTAGAACAACAACAAATTGAACATGGACAAAAGAAGGAGTCGCTTATACGAGACATTCCAACCAGATGGAATTCGACTCTGGAAATGATAAAAAGCATCTGCAGAAACGAACAGCCACTGAGAGATGTCCTCACCACGCACAACACCAAGATTGTCATGCCAGCTACAGCTGAAATGGACAAACTGCAGAGGTTGGAAACGCTACTGGAGCCCTTACATCATATATTTCTTACTGTCCTGTCTGAGTGCATGTGAGAGAGAAATAGAGTGTCTGTATGTGTGTAAATATAGCATGAATATGTAGAGGAAATTTTTTGTGTGTGTAAGTAAGTGAATGCAATACATTTTGACTGAAATGGTTTTTTTTTTTTCTGTTGCAGGTATGTGACTGAACTTCTGGAAGGAGAAAAGTATGTTTCATGCTCTGTGGTTCTGCCTCCTTTTGGCCATCTCTCTCGGGTGATGGAGAGCTCAGATGATGACCCTGCCTACATGGTCAAATTCAAGTCTACATTCAGAACAGACCTGGAGACACGCAAGGAAAATGCCAACATTGCATATCTGAAGATTGCTACAGCATTGGACCCGAGATTCAAGGACCTCAAGTGTATACCCAGAGCTGGGAGGTGTGAGGTGTGGGCCTCAGTCACCAACTTACTCAAGGAACAGTGGGTTGATGCAGGGAAACCTGTGGAAGCAACAACATCAGAGCCACCAAAGAAAAAGTTAGCCCTACTGGCTGCTACATCAGAGTCTGATTCTGAACGGGAGGAAGACTCAGTTGAGAACAGTGTGCGTCGATACAGAGCAGAGCCCACCATCAGTATAGAGTCCTGTCCGTTAGATTGGTGGTCCAAACATGCAGGCTCACACAGCAGGCTGGCCTCCATTGCACAGAAGTACTTGGCCACACCTGCAACATCCGTACCCTGTGAAAGGTTGTTTTCTCTTGCTGGTCATATTGTACAGAAGAAGAGAGTTTCTTTATCATCTGAAAATGTAAATGACCTTGTGTGTCTTAGCAACTGGCTTGGTGCAGAGGAGTAAGAAAATGTAAAGTTGGAGGAATGGATAAATGCAGTTAATTTTGTCATTGTGTAACTACTCAACCTGCATCACTGAAAGTGTTTTTCTTTTCTTTTTTTGACTGAGATTCTCCAAAGGAAATCCAGTACAAACATGGACTTCAAAGACTAAAAAGTCCCCTGCACAGTAAATCCCAGCTGTGTACTTTTTTTTTGTGCTCAACCACTTCACCTCACTCTAACAGGGACACTACTGAACATAGACTGTTTATGCTGCTTCCTGATAAAAGAAAAATGTTTCTGCTGGTACCTGTTAAGAAAAAAAAAGAAAACAGATTTATAAATGTTAAATTTCCGAGCTGTTGCTCGGAAGGTGCCTGTTATAAAGTTATGATCGTGGCTCTGGACTCTGAGGGTAACGTTAGACGTTAATTAAACATTAATGCCCTGGCAGTGGCAAATAACTTTGGTTTTATATTTGATTACATTAAGTTGAGATTTACAAGAAATATTTAAACTGCTACTGTGTAAAGGGAATACTGCTGTTAAAAAGCACCTTATTTGTTTAAAGTGTTTGCAAACCAAATGTTATTGCACTTTTGTTCATATAGCAGTACTTTTAAAATAAAACTGCGCAATACACTACTTTTCAATGCGTTAATTGCATTATTATGCACAAAATTCAATAATCTCAGAAAACCATGCGATTAATCCCATGGTTTTCTGCGATTAATCGTGATTAAAAAAATGTATCGTTGCCCAGCATTAATTTTTATATTTAAAATTATGTGCTTTGACAATAATGTTAGATATAGTGATATAAAGGAGATGTTCAAACAGCTCTCCTCATCGATGATTAAATATTTTATATATTCAGAGGGCAATCTAAAGTTAAGGGTTTAGACTAAAGACAACAGATTAAGTTGAAAATTCATCTGAAAGAATAAATGTAGATTAATTAAGGTAATGTTTTTTAATTAAGCTCCCTAGAAGCTTGACAGGGCTTTGTTCGGATTTTAGTTCCCTTCCATGATAAATGGTCTCTTGTGACGTTTGCTAAAGTAGCAGAAATAAAACCTGAATGGAAATTAATGATCTATAAATGAGTTCAATTTTAGCATGTTTTACTTTAAATTTGGACAATTTTAATAAATTGATGCATTTTTAATAATGATTTTTGAATTTAACCATGTTTTGAATTGTATCCATATTCAAGCATTTGTAGATGTTCCATTGCCTGTGTCGGTTCTCTGGTGATACTCCCTGAAAAAGAAAATATCTGTTTACTGATACCAAATTATTAC
The DNA here is from genome assembly GCF_025860055.1 of Xyrauchen texanus. Lineage (NCBI taxonomy): Eukaryota > Metazoa > Chordata > Actinopteri > Cypriniformes > Catostomidae > Xyrauchen > Xyrauchen texanus. The sequence goes on along the minus strand of NC_068286.1, from coordinate 24,829,170 downwards.
AGATTGAGGACTGAGCAAGACCAGTGGCAAGGGCCTCACCGCCCTAGAAACATGACCAAGAAGGTTTGAAAGGGGTTTAGGAAGTGGGTGAATGCTCTTAGCTTTACTAAAATAACTTATCACAGTGTTAAATACCAAGTATTATGTCACTGTGTTATCAGGGGATCATTAGAGGATTATTTATAGATTGATTTTGGGGGTAGAGTTTTTAGAACCATTGCAGACAAAGGAGTGCCTGACTTATTATAGCAGTATTAAACAAACATGGGAATGTTTGTATGATAATTAATTTAGAATAGAAAATAATTTATTACTTTTACTTATGCTTTTATTGAACTCATGTACATTTTAAAAGTAATGAAGAATAGAAAAGAAACATGGTGGTGACTAAAGATTAAGATTGCTTGTCTTGTCTGTTTGTAATATAAATTGAATTGGTTAAGAAATAGGGTGCAGGGTTGACTAAAATTGGTATAATGATTGAAACAGCAATTTTTGTGAGGGGAATAATATTGTATTGTTTGTTACCGTTGATGAAATTATAGTTTTTATCAAAGCAATAACTAAGTAGATGACACTGGTCAATGTGAATAGTCCAATACAACAAAGACCAAACTGGAAGGAAATTGATTTCTCCAATGAAGATATGTATGAGGAATGATATGTTATATATTTGATTTTTTTTTTATTGATTTGTATTGATTTTTTTTGATATAATACTTTTTTTTATTGAATTACTCTGATGAAGTCTGACATGATGGAAAACAGCATAGCTCGCACTTTGTAAGGACGTTCAGTGTTAAGGGAAAATGTATTATATAATGAAGAAAGTGATGATTGTTAGTTAATATAAAACATGTAAACATAGGAGGAAATTACAGTGTGGTTTATGAATATAAAAAGAAATAGTAATGATGTTGCCATCATTGAAGCAAGTTGGGTCAGAATGAAAAGAGAGAAGGTGGAAAACAATTCCGGCCTAAAATAACAATGATGTAGAATGAAATATAGTATGAATTTATAAACATCTAAAGCAGCAAGATCAAGACTCTACTGGTGGTTTAAAAACCCGCTGTCTGATCCTACACACCACCAGATAGCGCTCCAGACTACCGGAAATGTCTGTGAGTTCCTCTGGCACCGTGGGATGTATCATATATTGAGAGAGAGCATATGAGGTTACTAAAAGTGTTGATGCTGAAAAAACCACAAAGGGCTTCCCTGCTATGTGGAATGTAACACAACCCTGAGGGATATGATGGCTGCTACCCTTTCAAGGACAACAGAAGCTGACGAGGCATTGACCCACACAAAACAGGCATTGGCACAAGCGGCACATTTCAGTACATCAGATTATAAGAACCCTTTCTTCCTGGATGTTTCTGAAACAGGAGGGGTGGTGAATGCTGTTTTGTTTCAGAAAAAGGAGGGAGAAAGGAGGGTACTTAATTACCACAGCTCAAAGCTGGACAATGTGGAAAAAGGCCAGGTGGGATGCACAAGACATTTAGCAGCACTCTGCAAAGCAATAGAAAAAACGGCCCACATCGTTATGTGCCATCCACTCATAGTGAACACCTTGCATGGAGTGGTGGCTTTTCTAAACTCAGCAGCCTTCACATTTTCAACAGTAAGAAAACTAAAGATCGCTGAAATGTTGAAACAACCTCATATTACCTACACTGCCACAGGGGTAAACATGTCAACAGGAATGAGCCACATGACTGTGAATTCAGGGCAGCAAAAGATCTGAAGATAAGAATAGAGCTACACACAAAACTCCTTGAGCTTTACAGCGACGGATGTTGTTATAAGGGAAATCATGGGAATGTGGCCTCCTATGCAGTGGTTAAACAAGAAGGGAAAAATATCACCACAGTGGACGATTAGATTATCTCACAACCGGCCTCAGCTCAGCTGGCCGAAATCACCGCACTCACCAAAGCACTCGAAATAAGTGAGGGCAAAAGAGTAAATATCTACACCGACTCTACCTATGCCTTTGGAGCAGTACATGTTGATGGGCCACAATGGATGAGAAAAGGATTCATAACCACGCAAAAGACCCCTGTGAAGCATGCTGAACAGTTAAATCATTACTAAGAGTCGTACTCATGCCAAAAGAGGTGAAAAACGCAGAAGGACCCGAAGAGGAGACCACGGAGCCTCCTGTCAAGTCTGGTGACTGGGTACGGGTGAAGGTCCACAAGAGAAAGTGGTCTGAACCCAGGTGGACAGGGCCTTGGGAAGTGGTGGAGTACAATGCCCTAAATGTAAGGGGTAAGACAGGAGCTAATTGGCACCACCTGACACATTGTGTACCCTCACAGGCCCCCTCACACACAACTGCGGAGGTTAGAACTGATTTGGCTGAGCTGCATGAAAAAGATAGATGTCTAAAATCTGCTAAATATTTCAGAAGAAATAGAAGCAGCGATAGGGGATGATTCAGAATCCCCATTTACTACAAAGTGGGAGGATAATTTCCCTTATCCGAGGTATCACTCCTTAAGGAAGAGAGCAAAGCGGAAGAAGAGAGCTGGTTAGCTTAAGAGAAAATCCAGCACTCAAAATACTGTAAATAATGACATGTTATAGCCTTATGCCTATGTAGTGGAAGAGAATCCTGTCAATAACAGTTACTGTCATTAAGACTGTATTACACTCTACAACAGGTTTTCCTCTTCACACAGCAGATACGATAGCATTACGTTTTCCCTTGCATTTTTGTAGCAAAGTGGGATCCCAGGACCGAGGGACCAGCTGATCGCCTGTATAGGCGCAGTAGATGGCCCTAAGGAAATGACAGACCAGTGCAGGTTTAAGAGAGAAAAGTGCTGAAACGTGTATCACACCTAACAAAGTTTAAGATTGAAAGAATCGGCACAGAGTATCATACCTGACCAAGCATCAAAGGGACAGTGTTTACACCATGAATGGTGTAAATGGAGGGAATTGTTGTGTGTTGCAATCTTAATCAGTATATATGTGTGTGACTAATCTTAAACAAAGTATTTCTGTTAACAAATGATGAATGATGTGTGTAACTATCTAGAAAATATATGTAAAACCAAAAATGCTTAAAGGAAACTGCAGCTGCATTTCTGACACAGGAGATGAGGGGAACCTAGAGACAGTGTATACATTGGAAATTCTTTAGGCAGGGGAACCTTGAAACAGTACCTACATTGTAAATTCTTTAGGCAAAAAACTGATAAGAATGAACCAATGGGAGGCAAAACCAGTAATCCTACTGAAGCAAAAACAAACCAACGGAATGAGTGAAACTTATCTCTTTGAATATTGGAGATGACCCGGTGGCAAAAATAAGCCAATCAAAAGAGTAAAAACCTGAGAACAAAGGAAGACACCCTGGGTCAAAAATTTAGAAAAGAAGGGAACACAGGAGAAACGGGATCTTTTTGAGCAGGGCTTACGGGTGAAGCAGACTAGATCCCCAGTTGGATGAATGATTTTTGTACTTATTCTTTCTTGTTAATAAATAAAATTTTTACTTTGAAAACTTGACTTCGTCTCCTCAAAAAGAACACAACACTAACAAGCTGCTAGACTACAGCAGGTTTCCTTTTCCTGCACGTACGTACACTCAAACTCCAGTAGTTGTTGTAGTCCTTATTCAGCAACTTTAACTTGAGTTAATTTTTATCTCTGCATTTACACATTTCAATTATGCAATCAACTCAGTATCATCATATTTATAATTTTTTTAATGGCCGATAAGGAATAAGCTGAAGCACATATCTTATTTTAGATTCTCTTTTTAAATATTTGCATTTACAGTCAAATTCACAACTCATACAAATAAGAAAATCTGCACAAATAAATAAGAGCAACTTGTTAGCAACATAACTTCAAACAAAAAATAAAAAAACACTGCAGCTTTAAATTTTGAGGTATGATTGTGTGTAATTTATGTTTTAGAATAAAAAGTGTCTACTTTTACATCTTATGTACTCTCTATGTATGTTCTGTAGCCTACCGGGTTCACCTACAAATTAACATCACTGCTGAACAGCTCTAGTAGTGCTACTCAGCGGTTTCTCAAAGTCCTTCAACATGCTAATTTAAAATAAGAAAAAAGAGGTTAAGAAACATGTTTATTTAATTAACTCCAAAGTTCTATTTTATTTCTAAACACACGCATTCATCTCACACATACACGTCAATTGTAGAGTCTCTACATACAGAAACACATACACAGAGTTCCAGATATTCGTTAAGTCTTGTCCAGTCAATCTTCATCTGGTAGTTTAGTCAGAATATCCACACCATAGCAGGTGATAACAACTGTGCTCAAATTGTGCCAATCTGAGTATTTGTAATACAACACACAAGTGATAAACATGTTGAGATTCAGTACAAAAGAACAGTTAAGGGAATGATTACATTTAGCACACATTTTCTAATACTGAATTTTAACTTAGTCAACCTTAGAAATGAGAGCACTATTCAACAATTGACCAAGCAGTAACAGTGCCAACAAGTCAATCAGATCATTTGCAATTAACATTAGAGTTCTCTCCAGTGAAATATATGCAGTTTTAAAGAAAAGTTTATCAAAGAGCACTTCGTCGGTCACAGATTACTTGGCACTAGTCCTTAGTCTTTCCAAGCTAAACGTCAACAGCCAATAGTAATACATTTCTTGAGTATTCTCAATAAAAATTGGCCACTTATGCTTGCATGATGTAATGAATGATTGATGTAGGCTATAATTACTGTAAATTTATGTGTTCTCATTAGAAAGGGGGTAGGAGAAGTGTGATAGGAGGAATTGAACACCTTTTGTCAACCACAGATACAGCAGTCCACTTGTCACTCAAGATCCTGAACTCTGAAGATCACTCCATAGCAATGGGTTTTGTAAAAATTTGATGATTAAGCTTGTATAGTATTGCGTGTTATTATTATCTAGACTTCATGCTCTTCATATGCTCATTGTCATTCTCAATAATATTCAATACATCTCTAATTCACTGTCATTTAAAACAATAGACACTGCACACACAAACCTACGGTTCCATCTGTAGGTCTTGCCATTTGCTGTTAAAGAGAAAGGAACAAAACATAAACCCTAGTGGAAAACTGAACTCACTTTGCACTTGCTGAAGCTCAAATAAAAAAATGTATGATAATATTAAAACATGTTGCTCATCATGATATTAATCAACACTAGCTTAACAAATCATTTTCCTATTTTGCTTCTTTTCCTTTTCTAAATTAAATGTAAATTTACCCATGCAGTACAACATTCTGTTAGGTCGCTGCCTTTAAAGGAATATTTTGGCCTCACTACAAGTTAAGCTCAATCAACAGCATTTGTGGCATAATGTTGATCACCACTGAACACTGAATTTCAAAATGACCCTCCAGTTCTATAAAAAGCAAACATCTCGGTTGCAATGAGGCACTTACAATGGAAGTTAATTGGGCCCAATCTGTGAAAGTTCAAATACTCACTGTTTCAAAAGTAGGCTACAGCCACAAGAGCCACGTTCACACAGCAGCAGAATACAGTTGTCAGACCTGTTTTGAGTGCTTAATACAGTAACGTTCACACTCAGTTAAGTTATTTAAGAAACTGAAACCTGCAAATTTTCAGGTCTCACAACCGCTTTCTCAGCAAACCTGTGCTGTGTGAACGGAACCATACTGGATAAGTCAGTTTGCAACACTTGCAACACAAGTTTTAACAAAACAATGAACATTTCTGCCTCCAAAATTGGCCCCATTTACTTATATAGTCTTGCTGTAACATTGTTTTTGCTTTTTTAAACAACCCTCTATGGGTTTGTTGGTGAAAGAATTGCCATTTGCTAGTACATTTTTGTTTTAACTCGCCAGACTTTTGATGACATGTAAGCGTAATGTAACAGAAAAAGATATTAAGCAAACCGAGAAAGGGGGCCTCTTAATATACGACTTCACGCAATGAAAAATATTGTACATTTTATTTTTATATTTTGCCTTATCATTTTAATCACATTTAAGGTTTTTAAAAATGTAAAAATGTCACATTCTATCAATTTACATGATGTCATTAAATTGCATTTTTAATGATGAAACAAGCTGTTGTCTGTTTGAAAGTTCATACAAATTTTAAACAAAAAATTCCCAAGTTTGGACTCTAAAAATTTTATTTATATGAATTTGGTTGACGATTATTCGTCAAACAAAAAAACTGCAATTATGACCATTAATTGCCTGTTTTAGGTCTTTCACAAACATGACATTTAGTCATCATACTAACTATCAATGTGTGCTTCATGCACATAACATAGTCATTTATACAAATTTACCTTAGGTCATATAATAAAAATAAGGGTATATGATTTCCTTTCCAGGTTTAAAAAAATGTATGAATGAAAATCATATATAAGATATAAAGTATACATTTTAACATAATTTAAGTCATATTTTAAGTATCAAAATATTTCAAAATAACTCATGTATAGGCTATAGGTCTCTTTTTTGTCAGATTTAGTCTTGGTCCATTTTACATATTCACACAGCTTTTTTGTTGTTGTTTTTTTTACCCAGCCAGCCAGTATAGATATTATATTATATATTACATTATATCATATTATATATGTTGTGCATTAGTAAAATATTTCTGCCTTAAATTCTTCACATTATTTATCTACACATTATTTTAACCTCTTAACCGGCAGACCCACCTGAGGGACAGAGTGGTCACAGCTATTATAAGATTAACCCTGAACTATAACCGGTTAACCAGAGTCTAAATAATGTTTAGTGGTAACTAAAGAAATGTTCCAGGATCAATACAAATTAAGCTCAGTTGACAGCATTTGTGGCATGCCAACTAAGGCTTAATTTATATTGATCCTGGAACATTTCTTTAAGAAATTAAGTACTTGATCATGAGATCATAGAAACATTTTTGTAACAATGAGAGCGAGAGGGAGAGAGAGAGAGAGAGAGAGAGAGAGAGAGAGAGAGAGAGAGAGAGAGAGAGAGAGAGAGAGAGAGAGAGAGAGCGAGAGGAGACTAGGGTGCCATAATGATAGAAAAATAAAAGGGAGCGATAGAGTGAAAGAGAGGTTTACGGTCCTTTTGCTGAGGAGTGGTAATTGTTCCCTCTGTGTGTATATAATAACAGTGTATGTCCATGTAAAAGCGCAGAATCCTACAGAGAGAGAGAGAGAGAGAGAGAGAGAGAGAGAGAGAGAGAGAGAGAGAGAACAAAAGCACTGCTTTCTCAGAAGTAAGGTCTTCTGCTGCACCTCACACAATGTATGAAAATCCCCACATTTAATACATCTTATGTAAAAAGTTTTAATTTCAAGATATGTCTGTATGTAAAAAAGAACACCTATTTAAATGTCATAAAATTAAAGAATAATATCAACTTTACTTTTTTACTATATAACACTATTGATATTTGCGCATTATAAGTCTTTAAATTAGAAGTGCAAAATCCATAAGATGTTAGATGTTCAGTGCATCTGCATGAGTGCTGAAATGTATGTGTGTGATTGCGTGTGTCCTCTCTCTGTGAAAAGGCTCCTGCGGATCATTTTGTGTCTCTGTGGGGAGCTGAATCCACCCTGGCAGAGTCTGTGATTCTCAGAGGCAGCAGAAGCAAGCCTGTAATTTATTCGCGCTCTCTCTCTCCCTCACACACACATACAAGCACACACAGACACCTATGCACACACATCCAACAAGAGAAATTAACTTTACACAATTTACAATTTACATCCCATCAAATTAGGGCATCATAGCCTGACGATGCAAGATTGCTCTTTTTTCTACTTTAAAGCACAAGAGGGATAACAGAGAGATTTAGGGGTTGTGACATTTTTTTAGCAAGAAAGATCAAGTGGGAGAAAGTTATAAAACATCATTTTCCCCAGAATTTTTTTTTGAGGTGGTAAGATTGCTAAGCACCAAACCTGTGATGGAATCAGTGCCGAGCACAAGTAGAGGGCTGGGATGTGAGCAGGGGTGGAGTGGGGCACTAATATCCACCGGGAAAATTCGTACCGCACCGGCCCACCACCGGCCCAACGCAACACCAACCCCCCCATATATCAATAACAAACAAAATGTATGTCAATTTAAAATACTAAATCTATTTTTTTTTTTTATCTGGATGAAGACCCAGATTATGCTATGTTTCTTGAATTCCTCCATCTGTTCTAACGCCAGCCAAGTCTAAGCATTTGGGAAGGATTTAACGGAAATATGAAACCTGATCACTAGAGGGCACTAGACAAATGCACATTATTGACAAAAGTGTAGGTTTAAAGCTTTTATGGGTTTTCTATTAATAAACAGATGCTGAAATGTAACATCATATAGACATTGTCAATACAGACCTAAACAGGCCATTCAACTGCTATACATATCAATCTATACATTCATAATTTCCAGCCTTAAATATGAACATGTTTTTTTGTATAAATCAAAGTAATAGCATTGTATACACATCGAAAGGAACTAAGGATAGTGCTAATGCAATACAACAAGCCAATCAACCACTGGAAAACCAGGCACTTTCAATACATTTGTAAGGAACTATAGATATTTAAGTGCAGTATATAGAAAAGGAAGTGTAGACAATGCCAACCTAATAACACAGGTAATTAAATAAATGGAAAATCAGGCACTTTGAATAAGGTTTGTAGAGAACTATTACAGTATATACATAGTTCCAAAGAGTTCCACAAACTTTATAGTGAACAGAGATAATTGTATATACAGAGATAATTGTCCTTCTCTTAGGGGCACAGAGAGTAGTGTCTTTACCTCAGAGGCACAGAGGAAGTGTCCTTCTCTCAGGGGCACAGAGAGTAGTGTCTTTACCTCAGGGGCACAGAGGAAGTGTCCTTCTCTCAGGGGCACAGAGAGTGGTGTCTTTACCTCAGGGGCACAGAGGAAGTGTCCTTCTCTCAGGGGCACATAGAGTGTTGTCTTTACCTCAGGGGCACAGAGGAAGTGTCCTTCTCTCAGGGGCACAGAGAGTGGTGTCTTTACCTCAGGGGCACAGAGGAAGTGTCATTCTCTCAGGGGCAGATAGTAGAGTCCTCCTTCTGAGCTGGAGGTGGGAAGTAGGAGTTTTGGCCTGAAAAACATGAGCAGGGAAAAGGGTGGAGTGCCTTTCATTTGTAAGTCAAAATATAATTGGTCAGCTGGATACTTTAGTCATATTAAATTGTCATGAAAAAAAAAAATCTTGACAAATGAAACATGTCCTACCTTAAAACATGAGCTGTCGTCTGAGAAGGTCACTGGTCTCTGCAACCTTGTTTATCACCCCATCAGTGTCCAAGGACATCAGAATGTTTTTCTCTGTTGCCATGAGCATAAATGCTTCCAAGTGCTCTTGGCCGATAGTGCTCCTAAGTCTGTTCTTCACAAATTTAAGGGTAGAAAAACTTCTCTCACAGGCCACTTGAGTAGTGGATAATGTCAAAAGAAATTTGTAGGCCAGTCCAATTACATGGTATGAATTTGTCAGTAAATTGTATTGTGCCAAGATAAGGTAAACACAAATGGCACAATTCTTACACATAGAACAGTTAACATGGACCAATTCTGGCCTTTCTATATTGCATGGTTCTTCTTCATCACCTGTGCCTTCAGGTGAATCATTTTCTCCTGAGGTCCGCACCTTGTACTCCTCTAGGGGGGACAGCTTTAGTCTTTCCCACTGTGTGGCTAGGCTTGCCAGCTCAGCCTGTAAGGTACCAGTAGTGGATCTGGCATCAAATTTCATTAAGCAACTGCTGAGGTTTTGCATTGCTGATCCTGGAAGTCCCTTATCCCTTACCTCAGGGAAGTTTTTTGGATCAAGGCTGGCAAAATCTGAGCAAAGCTTTGCACTCACAGCAAAGCGCTCATGGATACTTTGAGTGACAGTATCCATAATGACATTATGTATGGTCACCTCAAAGTCCCTCTCAGCTGCTGTTAAGGGCTCATCTTCTGCCAGCTCTCCTGGCATGATCTTCTTTTTCTTAACCCGTTTTTCAGGTAGTGCTACCTCCACCTCCATCTCACAGTCCTCCTTCTCCAGCAGCTCACCATTAGCCCACACCACAAACTGGTCTGCAGCTTCTTTTACGCCACTGAAGTCTCGCACACACTTCTTCAGCCCATCCTCTGTTCCCACTTCCAGGCGGTGTGCGGTCAGGAGATCCATTCCGTTTGTCTGCAGGTATTTGGACAGGGGTGACGTGCACTCAAAAATCCGTAGGAAGATTTGGGCTGTGAGAATTGTCTCAAATTTTAGGAGACCCTCAATGTATCCTTTGGCCTTGGCTATAGCAGTAGGCTTCATGGTTCTGTCTAGTTGAATTACTGATAAAGTCAAGACTAGATCTACATACATGGCACTGTCAGGGCTTCCAAAACTCCCAAACACCTTTGTGAGAGCAGTATCTTTTGCCCACCACCGTGTCTGTCCTATTGGAGAGAGTATTCTGTGTCGCTTGTCTGTGCTGGTTTCTTCCCACTTCTTCATGCATTTGTAAGAATCCCTTATAAAAACAGCAATGTCATTCAAGAGAGTGAAAAGTGATGCACTCTGAATAACACTGCCTGTTGTGTCTGCTAATACTAGGTTTAGGACATGAGCATAGCACCAGACGTGGATTTGGTTAGGGGCCTCCTTTGATAGAAAGGAAGAGAAGCCTTTTTAACTACCCTGCATATTGGCTGCCCCATCTGTAGTACTCCCTACACAACATGACACATCAAGATTAAGTCTTGTGAGTGATTCTTTCAGGAGATCGAGAAAATACTGCCCAGTAGAAGCCTCACAATCGACCAGAGCAACCAACTTCTCATGGACCACATCTGTGACATACCTGAGAATCACAGAGCACTGGTCTTCGGATGTGATGTCTTGAGTGGTGTCAATCTGGACAGAAAACATTTTAGCTTCTCTGACCTCACTGGCAATTGTCTCCCTTATCAGCCCACTGATCACTTTGACAACATTGTTGATTGTATCTTTTGAAAGCAGAGTGACCAATGAACCTCTGCCTCTTGCCCCAGCTTCATGCTGTTTTTTACTTTTTTCGATACATTCAGTCAAATGTTGTTGCAGGCAGGGGTCATACATACTCAGGAGCATGATCATTTCAAGGAAGTTACCGTGGTCTAAACTTCAGTCTTCCAAAGTGAAGGCAGCTTCAAATTCGGAGGCTCTGTAGCTTAGACCCTGTTTTCCGATTACCTTGACAACATTGACTACACGATCCATCACCTGCCGTTTTCTTCTGACTTGCTCTTGATGGAGGGAGAGCTGGTTTCCTCTTAATCTACTCTCAATGTCCCCTTTATTTGCCCTCAAGAAGTAAGCCTCTGCACAGTCTCGATGGATACGACTTCTTTCATGCTCCTCAATTCTTTGATGTACATGCTTCCAGGATTGCATGCCTCCTCTAACAAAAGCGCTGTCAAAAGCAGTGGGCTTTGAAAATGCCAAACAAACTGTGCAAAAGGGAGCATGGCTTTCTTCACAGTAAATCAACCACTTGCGGTTGATCCCATCCCTACTATGAAAAATATTAGGCAAGGTTTTTCTTGGGGTTCGTTGGGGGTGATATTGAAAAAATAAAGACAGATCTTTAGACTTGGGACAGGCAAAATAATTGACGATTTGAATCTCCTCCTCAGCTGGTCCAGCCTCTCTACTTTGAATCTCCTCCTCAGCAGGTCCAGCCTCTATACTCTCAAATTCCACCTCAGTTGGTCCAACTTCTACACTTTCAGTCTCCTTCTCAGCTGGTCCATCCACTCTACTCTCCACATCCCTCTCCTCATCTGTTTCTGTTTCTATTCTGGACCCTGAGGCTTCACTCTCCCTTGCATTGACCGACAAACATCTTCCTCTATGTCTGGTTAAGATAACGTAAAACAAAAAGGTAACACTTTACTTACAGGGGTGTGCATAAGACTGACATGACACCTTCATAATCCTGACATGACATATGGCATGAATATGAAGAAGGTTTGATGTATGTTTATGACAATTGTCATTAAGTGTCATTCGCTCAATTATGACATTGTTTGAGGTGTCTTTATGACAACTTGACAAACCAAAACATTAAAAACCTGTCATTGTCTTGGTAATGACAACTTGACATTACCAAGACAACATAAATTGTCTCGTATACTTTTCTTGACCTCAACTACAGTGGTACAAATTGAATTTGTCATTAAAAGTATTAACACTTAATGAATTTGTTATGACAAATTCAATTTGTACCACTGTAGTTGAGGTCAAGAAAAATATTCATGACACAGTTATAATGGCCTCATGACAGTGACATGTTTTTTAAGTTTGATAATTAATCTGCTATGTCATGTTTATGACATTTATGACAATTTATGTTGTCCTGGTAATGTCAAGTTGTCATAACAAAGACATCTCAAACTTTGTCACATTTGCATTAAAAATGTCATAACTGAGCGAATGACACTTAATGACAGTTGTCATAAACATGCATAAAACCTCCTTTATATGCATGACATGTTTCATGTCATGATTATGAAGGTGTCATGTCAGTCTTATGCACACCCCTTCAAGTAAAGTGTTACCAATGAGTTGCATATAAATAATCCACACTTATGTTACACTAAGACAGCATGTCTTTCCAATATAATGTCTCATTCTCCATATGTTGCAATCATTACATTTCCCTATAATATTTCACTAATGAACTTCTGCATTTTGTTTAGTCTTTACACAGCATTGTATCCTCTGTTGTACCTATAACATTGTGCAATGTGTGCACACCTGTACTTGTAGTCGTGACTTCTCCTAGCATTGTCTGATCATCAGCATCATCGCTGGGCTGAGTCTGACTGAATTCTGAGACTGTGTGGAAAAAACAGAACAGGCACACATACAAATTAAACTTTTTACAGCATAACGATAATTGCATTTTCCCCTGATAGTATATAGGCTGCGTGTTAGGGGGTATACAATGCACCCACCTCCCAACCAAACCAACTTTCTTTTTTAAAGGTCTGGCTATGCTGCACTCACTGCACATGAATTTCAATGTTAACATTGAACATTTTTGAATGCACTATCTGTGTGAAGAAAATGAATGTGTTCCAATCTTCCAATACACTGTTAATGCATTATAATATTTTCCATCCAGGACAGAGAAAGATCAGATAGGACATGTCCAGGGATACATGCATGTCAATTGATGTTGACACATCTAGATGTGATATAAAAATTATCAAGACCTATTTATCTTCCCCCACATCATGCACAATAGAGTCCTCTATTGTACAAAGGCAAATCTGGTGAACAATTTTGGCAATTTCATTTTAAGGGAAAGCTAATTACACCACCTAAACCATAAAATTTCAAAAATCGCATGTCCTTTAGATGTGATTAAACATGCATTGCCAAATTCGAGTCAAGCTAGAATAAAATACAACTCATTAGATTGTAAATTCGATGTTGACCTCATTCTATATTGCATTGGCATTTGCCTAACACTAACGTCAATGATTTAGAGGCCCGCTAACTGTTTTTCTGTCAATTCACCTGCAGCACTTGTTGACGCCTAATTTCGGCGGAATAAATCCGTAATTTTTGAGCACTTTGATGCATCCTCCTCCAGCATCCGCTTCTTCTTCTTTCTGGCCTTTTCGGCCCCTCCTTTCTCCTTTCTCTTCTTGCCTTCCATGGGTAAATTTAAAACAGCAATCAACCACGCTAATCCTGACTGTCAAAAAATTTACTTTACCTCAAACTTGCTCGCTTTCTCTCTGTTTGGCGCATTCCATTATCTTTGGGTCATGCCATATTGCCATTAGACAAGGGGGCGCTCATTTATCTCCCTATATTTCTGTAAATAGACTTCACCTGCAATCGGTTCATTGGATAAACGCATTCCCCATTCCCAGGAGGCTTTTTTCCATTCTACGTTAATTTAAGAACAAACAAACAAAATATATTGTCATTTTTTTTTTTTTTTGTGACCATGAAAGTTCTGTAACAAATTAATCGCCGGCCGGCCAACCGGGAAAAGTCCCGATCGTCCCGATTGCCACTCCGCCCCTGGATGTGAGTCTAAAAAGAGTGGGGCAATGCCTGACCTTTTGACATTGGAATGTGGTAATTTTCCCTCTCTCTCGTGTTTTAGCCAGGGTGTTGGCTCCCGCTTGTTGGGAGCATAGCTACCCCAGGCAGCGGGAGTTTTAACTCTCTGACAAGGCGTCAAGGTTTGAAAATAGATTTAGTTGCTGGTGTGGAGGGATGCAGTTTAGCGGTGGCAGAAGTAACTTGTCACAAGAATATTGTGTAAGCATCCCATATGAACAGTGCTATTGTTGCGTTTGTGAAAATTTTTATTTAGCAAATGAGCTAGTGCAAAACGGTGTAGTGATTAATGGTATTTTTACACCAGTGCTTCCGTTGTCTACACCTTCAAAAAAGGTGACGCAATCAAATGTGCCACCATTCATCCAAACGAAGTGTTGATCAGAATGCTTGCCCGTTATGGTAAAACAGTTTCTCCTATAAAGATGATTCCGACTGGCACCAAGTCACCTCTCTTGAAACATGTTGTGTTTTTAGGCGTTATGTTTATATGATCCTGCAAGACAATCTCGATTAACTGAATTTGTCCCTGAATTTTCGATATAAGGATTTTAACTATGTTATTTTTGCCACTACAAATAACATGAAATGTTTTAACTGTGGCGAGATGGGGCACTTGAACCGTGCGTGCCCAAGTAATGTTAGACTAGATAGGCCAAATGTGGGACCTGCGCAGTTGTACAGATTGTGATATGACGTGTATGGTCAGCTGTTCTGATATCTCTGCGCTGTAGCCGAGACCATCTGTGTATTTAAAAGGGGTTAGGTCTGTTCATTGCCAGTCAGATCCAGCACACGTGTTTGTTTGATCCTGACATGTATTTCTTTTACACACATTTTGAAGAAATTTCCTGTAAACTGTTTAAACCTGTGTTAAATCAAGTCATCACCCAGGCTTTAAAACCATTTGGGTGGACACAACATTCTCAGAGAAGGAATATCAAAGATGAGGGGGCCTTTTACCAAGGGGTATGAACAAAACTACACAGATGAGTTCTTCACTATAACCGAATGTATACCACGTCAACCACCAGTCTACAAACTATCTGATTATGAGGGTGACATTATCGATGGATCGTTTTATGAAGAGGAGCTACAAAAAATTATTGTGGACAAAGCATTTAAAGTGGAAAAGATATTAGACAAGAAGAAGCAAGGCAAAAGAACCATGGTGCTTGTACGGTGGGTGGGATGGCCTCTGACGTTTGACAGCTGGGTTAATGAAAAAGATGTTGTAGATCTACAGAGCTCTTAAAGCATATAAAAATATAAATTTGTCACCTGAGTTCATTTCTGCAGTAAACGGTCATGGATGAAGCAGGGTTTTATGTCACAGGGCCATGCAATGCTTCATTAGCTCTTTACCCCGAAAACCGAATTTATCGGACGCGAACCAAGGGTTTTCCGTGCAAGGCAGTGGTTATGTAACTCATAACCCCGTCCTTGACATTATGGAGCCAGCGGCCCGACTCTTGGGTTTGCGCCAGGGGAGCCAACCCTTGGAGGCTTATATTATGGATTTTTGTGCCCTGGCGTACCAGGTGAATTTTGATGAGGTGGCTCTGAAAGACATTTTTCAATTTGGACTGAATGAGCCAGCCTCATCATTCATGCCTGGTGGTCGCTGCTCTCTCAACCTGGCTCAGTTTATTGACCTCGCCCTACTGTACGCTGGTTCCTCGTTTACTGTGGGGGAGGCAGAAACTGAACCAGCGTTCCATACCACGGCCCCCGTCTTGAAGCCTACCACGGCCCCCGTCTTGAAGCCTACCATGGCCCCTGTCTTGAAGCCTACCACGGCCCCCGTCTTGAAGCCTTACACGGCCCTAGTCCCGAAGCCTGTCACGGCCCTAGTCCGGAAGCCTGTCGCGGCCCTAGTCCCGAAGCCTGTCGCGGCCCTAGTCCCGAAGCCTGACACGGCCCTAGCCCCGAAGCCTGACACGGCCCTAGCCCCGAAGCCTGACACGGCCCTAGCCCCGAAGCCTTACACGGTCCTAGCGCCGAAGCCTTACACGGCCCTAGCCCCGAAGCCTGACACGGCCCCAGTCCCGAGGCCTGTCACGGCCCCAGTCCCGAAGCCTGTCACGGCCCTAGTCCCGAAGCCTGTCACGGCCCCAGTCTCGAAGCCTGGCACGGCCAGCGAGTCAACGCCCATGCCCGCCACGGCCAGAGAGTCAGCGCCCATGCCCGCCACGGCCAACGAGCCAGCGCCCATGCCCGCCACGGCCAACGAGCCAGCATCCATGCCCGCCACGGCCAACGAGCCAGCGCCCATGCCCGCCACGGCCAATGAGCCAGCGCCCATGCCCGCCACGGCTCTGCCAGGTTCTGCTCCACCCCAGAGTCTTCCACGGCTCTGCCGGGTTCTGCTCCGCCCCAGAGTCTTCCACGGCTCTGCCGTGTTCTGCTCCTCCCCCAGAGTCTTCCACGGCTCTGCCGGGTTCTGCTCCGCCCCCAGAGACTTCCACAGCTCAGCCGGGTTCTGCTCCGCCCCCAGAGTCTTCCACGGCTCTGCCGGGTTCTGCTCCGCCCCCAGAGTCTCCCAGGGCTCTGCCGGGTTCTGCTCCGACCCCAGAGTCTTCCACGGCTCTGCCGGGTTCTGCTCCGCCCCCAGAGTCTTCCACGGCTTTGCCGGGTTCTGCTCCGCCCCCAGAGTCTTCCACGGCTCTGCCGGGTTCTGCTCCGCCCCCAGAGTCTTCCACGGCTCTGCCAGCCTCTGCTCCACCCTCAGAGTCTTCCACGGCTCTGCCAGCCTCTGCTCGCCCCTCAGAGCCCTCACGCCTCCAACCTCTGGAGTCTCCCAAGGCTCCTCCTCCCAAGCCTCCCAGGGCTCTTCCTCTCGAGCCTCCTAAGGCTCCTCCTCTCGAGTCTCCCAGAGCTCTACCTCCCAAGCCCCCCAGGGTTCTGCCTTTTAAGTTTCTCGAGCCTTCCAAGGCTCCTCCTACCAAGCCTCCCAGGGCTCCTCCTCTCGAGCCTCTCAGGGCTTCTCCTCTCGAGTCTTTCAGGGCTCCCACTCCCAAGCCTCTCAGGGCTTCTCCTCTCGAGTCTCTCAGGGCTCCTCCCCCCCTCAAGCCTCTCAGGGCTTCCCCTCTTGAGTCTTTCAGGGCTCCTCCTCCCCTCGAGCCTCTCAGGGCTCCGTCCCTCGAGTCTTTCATGGCTCCACCCCTCGAGCCTCTCAGGGCTCCGTCCCTCGAGTCTTTCATGGCTCCACCCCTCAAGCCTCTCATGGCTTCGACTCTCGAGTCTTTCAGGGCTCCACCCCCTTCCAAGCCTCTCAGGGCTTCGTCTCTCGAGCCTTCCAGGGCCCCACCTCTAGAGCCGCTCGAGTCTTCCACAACCTTTTTCCCCAAGCCTCTCACGGCTCTACTCCCAGAGACTCCAGAGCTTCCTAGGGCTCCGCCTCTCGAGCCTCCTACGGCTCCGCCTCCCGAGCCTCCCACGGCTCCACCTCCCGAGCCCCTCACGGCTCTGCTCCCAAAGACTCCAGAGCTTTCTATGGCTCCGCCTCTCGGGCCTCCTACGGCTCTACCCCCCGAGACTACAGAGCCTGCCAGGTCGTCGCCTCGGGGACCTCCCACGGCGCCACCTCCATTGGCTCCACCTCCTGAGCCTTCCAGGCCTTCCCCCCTAAAGCCTCCTTCGGCTCCACCTCCAGAGCCTTCCAGAACCCCACCTCCAGAGCCGCCTACAGTGCCGCCTCTGACGGCACCGCCTTTCACGGCTCAGCCCGGACTTCCTGACCCTCTCCCTGTCCTGTGGCCTCTTCCCTGGCCTCCGGACCCTATTCCTGTCCGGTGGACACCTTCCAGACCCCGGACCCAGTCCCTGTCCTCCAGTCGCCTTCCAGACACCCCTGACCCTGTCTCTGCCCTACGGCTGCCCCCTAGATCTCCCAACCACCCGCCTGTCCGCTATGTTCCCCCAGACCTTGCCTTGATACTGCCCATTGACCCCATGGACTGTCTCATTTCCCTCTGTGCCCCTTGGACTGCCCTCAATTTTGTTTTTGTGTTTTGTGGGTTGTCTGTTCAGGGTTTTTTGTTTGTTGGGTTCGTCCAGCACCACTTCCTCGCAACCGAGCGCGGCCGTCAGGAGCCGTCCGTTTTAGAGGGGGGAGTACTGTCACGAACCCCGCTCCCTCGCTCCACCCCCTCGAGCTTCCACGCTCGTTCCGCCCCTCGAGCTCCCACGCTCGTTCCGCCCCCTCGAGCTTGCACGCTCTTTTTGCTCGCTCGAGCCCTCACGCCCACTTTGCTCCTACTCGCTCACATGCTCGTAGGCAATCTCCCTTCCTCGACTTTCTCACGCGTTTCCAATCCCACAGAACATTATGACCACCTGCACTCGCATCATCTGCACTCCTGCACATTAGTTTCACCTGCACTCGTCTCATCACCTGTCATGGTTTACACCTGCACTCGCCCCTATATATCACTACCCTTTCGTCTCACGGTTGTTGGTTATTGTATTTAGTTTCCCGTGTCTTTGCCCCCCGCTAGTCTCGTCTAGTTTTGACCTCCTCTCGTTCACCTCTTAGCTTGCCAGCTCCCCTTGTTCCCCTGTCTTTTGCTCCCACTAGTCTCGTCATTTTCCTCTTGATTCCCCGGCTTTCGAGCTCCCCTTGTTCCCCTGTCTTTTGCTCCCTCTAGTCCCGTCTCGTTGATTCTGATTACCCCGGCTTTGACCCCCTACGCTCTCGTTGACCACTCTCTCCTGGATTTGCCCCTTTACCCTATCTTGATTCCCCAGCTTCGATTTAACGCTCACCCTGACCATTCTTCACTGGATTTGCCCCTTGATTGTACTTTTGCCTGCCTGCAATAAAACGCAGTTTGACTTACATTGTGACTGTCTCTTCTTGTGCGGGTTACAACAAGCCTCATTTTAATACTTCTGTGATAACTACTGTTGTATCCTTGAATAATGTCTTGTAAAACATTGATGTGGCGTTTAGAGTTTATAGCTGTTAAATACCGCTACATCCGTCCTTTTAATGTCCTATTAAAGCGTTCAATAACGCTTCCCTTCAATTCACTCCCCGTGCTGAAATGGTAAATACTGTGCTTTTCAGTTAGTTGTTGGAAATGCTTGTTAAATTAAATTAAATTCCTTCCCCTTGTCAGTCTGAATTTTCTGAGGGACTCTACCCTCTTGTGGTATTGAATTAAATGCATCGGCCACAGCCATTCCAGTCTTGTTCTTTATACAACATACCCATGCATATTTGCTAAACACGTCTATACATGTAAGCAGAAATTTAGTATTGTCATATCTACCAGGTCCATTTGAAACTGGGTATTAATACCATAAACAATGACCCTATTCCTTTTTAAATTATGGCGTAGTGGTCTGTGGAGCGTATAAGCATCTTGACTGGCTAACTTCTTTATCACTTAGCAAATCACCACTTTCCTCTAATACACCACGTTTTAATCTATCCACACCCCCTAAAGAGCTGGGGTTTGATGGCTTGTAGTACACCTTAAGCAATTGCTCGGTCATGTTATCAGATCAGACACCATGTAAATAATGAAACAGTGATTCTATAAAAGCATTCTTTTATTTTAAATCAGGGTTAATCACACAGCACAATGCATGCTTAAATAGTTAAAATAGAAACACCAACATCAACTAATGTCGAGGTATTGTAGGAAATTAACACATGTATCAGCATTTATAGCAATTATCAGCATAATTAACCAGAGTATCAACATTTTCAAAGACACCTATCACTCTTGACAATAACATCACACACGTATCCATTACATATGCACATAAACATATTATATTGGCAATTTTACAGATATTATTGTCTTCAAACAATTAATTTAGAATGTTTTTAAGCAACACACAGGGCGAATCATTCTGGCAGGCATAGAGTTGTATCATTTCAGTCCAGCTGTTTGATAGACCTCTGACTATGTCCATGTGCTTCTTTAGACAAATCAGCCGTTTATTAATATAGGTTGTCGCTCATCATTAATGATCTTATACAGCATATTGTTTATTTCACATTGAAGTCGATGTATCAGAATACATTTAATCAGGCCAGTAGCTCCGCAGCAGTTACCCATTGTTAGCGTCAAAATTTGGAACCAGCCGAACAGCCTTTCCACTCGTCCACAGCGTCATAGACAGCCTGCTCACCGCTATCATTCACCAGCTTCTCACGGATTTCACGCAGTCTCTGTAGAATGTGCGGCTCCTCTCTTAGTTCACACAACACGCCTTCGACAACTCCATGGATTCTATGAGGATGCGGTGTCAACCCATATGGTTTTAAAGCCTGGGCGATGACTTGATTTAACACAGGTTTAAACAGAAATTTCTTCAAAATGTGTGTAAAAGAAATACTTGTTTGGATTAAACAAACACGTGTGCTGGATCTGACTGGGGTGATCCACTTCACAACCGTAGCACAACTCTTTTAACTTTATGTCGAGGAGATAATCCAGAATGACCACTATATCTGCTTTTATGAAATTGAACCCCTTCACACCAATAATGCCATCCGTGTCGTCATCTCCCTTAAGAGTCAATGCATCCTGATCCTTGGGATGAAATTAATGTCAGATTGTTGTAGCCAAGCTCCATGCAAAACTTGTCGAGCCAATGGCCGAAGTCAGGAGTCCCTACAGTGGGGTCACCCCTTGCCGAAGTAGCTGTGTCATCGGGTGATGTGACGGGCCCAGGAAGGTCTTTAGTAAAGTGTTGAGACATGTTGGTTTGAATGTTTGTTTGAAATGTGGTCGGTCACCACCAACTTTTAAGGTCTATAGAAGGTGGGCTGTGTTACACGGTCAGTCCTGCGAACTCTCCCACACTTTTCGAGTTCAAACAGCCTGACCTTAATTTTATGTATCGTCATATGCATCACACCATTTAAACAGTTTGTCTATCTTTGAAAAAAAAACATCATTCAGGATAGGAACCTCTTTCCACTGAAACAAAAACTTCATGTGGAAACATTCATTGTGCTCCGTCTCTGGGGAAGGACACACTCTGTCCTGAGACCCAGTATGTCCTCGCTGGTAAGTATGTAGACATGGTCATCCACCCTCTTGATAGTGTGGTTACCAAACACACGGTCTCTTGGAAAGGGTGAAATTGAACCAAACCCCTCTGCAACGAATAATGTGTCATCTCCAGAATCATTCAGGTCCCTCCAAACATGATTGTAAAATACATCCCAGTCCTTTTCCATGAAATACAGACAACGGTCTTCATCCGTTGTAGCCCCCATGTTGAATAACTTAACAGAACGAGATGTTCTGTCAAAGTCGTACACACACAACTGTGCTTTGTCTAGATGATTTTCTAATGGTTCATGGAGAGACTTGGTCATGCATAGACCATGACATCTCCTCGGAGCCTAACATAACTTAGCCATCTTTTCTACATCATTTACCAGTGGGTTTTTTAGGACTTCTAGGGGATGCCATTGCTCAAGTGGAAATCACAAAATACTTGCTGAATACATGCAATGAACAGACCTAACCCCTTTTAAATACACAGATGGTCTCGGCTACAGCGCAGAGATATCAGAACAGCTGACCATACACGTCATATCACAATCTGTACAACTGCCAGAGGGAGGGGAGGGGGGACAGCAATCAAAAGGTCAAATGTACACATGTTAGGTCATAAATCATAGTCCATCAATCATTTCTGACATAACGTATATGTAAGGATCTCCCTTTTGGGAAGCTATTCTCCTCCAGACCAGCAGAGGGCGCTCATCCTGTACCTTCCATGCCATGTTCCTCTCCCCTCCATACTTGCCCTTCCTGATCCTGAGATGCCCTTTGTTTTAGAGGTGGATGCCTCGGACGTGGGAGTGGGAGCCGTCCTGTCCCAGAGGGGTAAGAGGGATAATAAGCTCCATCCATGTGCATTCTTCTTACATCGGCTAACTCCGACTCAGAGGAACTACGATATTGGGAACAGGGAGCTGCTGGCCATCAGGATGGCACTGGAGGAGTGGAGGCATTGGCTGGAGGGGGCCAAACACCCTTTCCTCATTTGGACGGACCATAGGAACCTCACCTACATCCAAGATGCAAAGAGGTTGAACTCCCGACAAGCCCGCTGGTCCCTCTTCTTTAACCGGTTCAACTTCACCCTTTCCTATCGCCCATGCTCCAAGAACCTTAAACCTGATGCTCTCTCGAGACAGTTTGAGTAACCAGAGGGGGAGTCCTGTCCTGAACCCATCCTCCCCACCTCCAGGGTGGTGGCCCCCATCCAGTGGGATATCGAGACCACTGTCAAGAAGGCCCAGTTGCAAAAACCAGGTCCAGGTAATGGCCCTCCAGGGCGCCTCTTTGTCCCTAACTCTCTCCGTTCTAAAGTTTTGCAGTGGGCTCAAGCCTCCCCCCCCCGGAAACTTGCAAGCTCGTCCAGAGGAAGTTCTGGTGGCCCAAACTGCAGGGCGATGTCCGGGCCTTCGTCGCTGCTTGTCCCACCCTCAAGGCCTGCTGCACCCACTGTCCATCCCGAGATGTCCTTGATCCCACATTTTGCTGGACTTCATCACAGGCCTACCACTGTCTCAAGGTAATACGGTAATTCTGGTGGTGGTGGATAGATTCTCAAAGACTTGTCGCCTCTTACCGTTGCCCAAGCTCCCCACAGCATACCAAACAGCAGAGCTGCTGTTGAGCCACGTGTTCAGGATCCACGGGTTCCCACAGGACATGGTTTCCGACCAAGGCCCGCAGTTCACGTCTCAGTTCTGGAAGGCATTTGGTCGTCTCATCGGGCCTTCCGTCAGCCTGTCTTCCGGCTTCCACCCCCAGTCCAACGGCCAGACAGAGAGAGTCAACCAGGACACTGAAAGGACTCTAAGATGTCTGGTTTCCAACAACCACTCCACTTGGAGTTCTCGTCTAATCTGGGCTGAGTTTGCTCATAACACCCTCTTTCATTCTTCTATTGGCATGTCCCCCTTTGAATGTCTGTTTGGTTTTTCTCCTCCTCTTTTTCCCGGACAGGAGCTGGAGATTGAGGTCCCTGCTGCCACACAACTAGTCCGCCGGTGCCGAAGTTTCTGGCAGAGAGCACGTGCGGCGTTACTGAGAGCCTCCCGTCAACAACAGAGGCAGGCTAACAGACGCTGGAGGGTGGGACCCAAGCTTTGCCCAGGGCAGAGAGTATGGCTATCAACCCGAGATCTTCCTCTAAGGGTGGAGTCCCGAAAGCTAGCTCCACGTTACATTGGTCTATTTAAGATCCTCAAGAAGATCAACCCAGTTTCCTATCGCCTCCTTCTCCAGGTCCATGAAGGTTCACCCCACTTTTCACGTTTCAAGGTTAAAACCTGTTGTTTGCTCCACTCTGTCTCCAATTAGGAAACCTGCCCCTGCACCTCGTATCATTGAGGGCCAACCAGCATACACCGTCAGTAGACTGCTGGATTCTCGCCAGGTCCGGGGGAAGACCCAATATCTGGTGGACTGGGAGGGTTATGGCCCGGAGGAGCGGACCTGGGTCCCCACCCGGGATATCCTCGATCCATCTCTCATCGCAGAGTTTCACCGATCCCGAGGGACCTGATTAAAGAACGTCAGGAGCCGTTCCTAGTGGAGGGACTCCTGTAAGGATCTCCCTTTTGGGATGCTATTCTCCTCCAGTCCAGCAGAGGGCGCTCATCCTGTACCTTCCATGCCATGTTCCTCTCCCCTCCTGCAGATGGCACTAACACCCCTAACCCAGTTCAACAATCCACTCATTAACCCTCATTCCCTTCACCTGTGCTTAGCCCTATATAAGCCTGTTTGTTTTTCAACAAGGTGTTCAGTCTTGAGCCTTTGTTACCCAGTTTCTCCTGTGACCTGCCCTCAGTTAAGTCTCTCTCAAGTTGTGTCTTTGATCCATGTGTCTCTTTGTATCTCAGTTTTGTGGAACAATTGGGGAGTCAGCTCAGTGGTAGAACACCAAACACTAGAGCACCACAGCCCTGGGTTCGATCCCTGCCTACGGCAGCCCTGCCACAGTATATAATATTTACTACTTGCCATCACAAAAGAGACTCATTGAATTGATGAAGTCTAATGACATTTTTGATGTGTGGAGAAATTTTCATTTTTCTCAGAGGCAGTATACTTGGGTTCATGTTCAAGATAGTCTAATATCTCTAGCTAGGTTGGATTTTATGGATACAAACATCAACTTAATCTATTTAGGGGATGTTCTATTATCCCAGTTGGTTTTTCTGACCACAGTCTAGTAAAGTGTGCTGTGACAGTGATCATATTAAGCCAAAAAGTGCTTATTGGCACTTAAGTAATAATCTGTTATGTGATCACTTTTTTCTATGTTTTTTTCTAAAGAGTTTTGGGTTGATTTTTAGATCCCAAAAATCTTCCTTTCAGTCTGTACAGCAGTGGTGGGATTTTACTAAGACACAACCCAGATAGCAAAAAATGTCCGCACGGCTTCGTTTTGCCGCCGTCCCCAAGCTGTCGGCTATAGGTGCGTCTCACTGGCGGGGATGAAGCGTTTGCCGCCGAATTCGTCACGCCCATTTCCCAGATAGCAAAAAATGTCCGCACGGCTTCGTTTTGCCGCCGTCCCCAAGCTGTCGGCTATAGGTGCGTTCAGACGGCGGGCCGCCCGCTTCATTTTCTCTGGCGGTTGCCTCGCGGCAATCGACCATGACGGCCGGCGGCAAGACGCTTTGAAATACGAGGACAGCTTAGACTCTCAAAATCGACCAGCCATGTTGGCTATTATTATTTTTTGCTCCAAAGCCATTAGGGTTTATAACAGATTCTTGACTCTTGATTCCATGATAAGGTAAGGTTTAGGAAATGACATTTAAATTAGGCTACTTTGAAACTCTGAAGCGATTATACAGTAATATATGTAAAATATATTGAATTATTTATGCACAGGTGAAAATTGTTTACATTTATTTGATTGATGCACATTGAGACATGCACCAATAAACCAAAAATAATTCCTTTTTGTAAAACTTACTTGGCAATAAATATATTTCTGATTCTGATTAGGTTTTAAAATAGATATTTAATACAGGGTATGAACAATTTAGCAGAATAAATTGATGAAGTTAGACTTTTCACCAATGCCTGTATCAGTGAACAGTGAAAGACATCTGCAACATGGCCAAAATATCGGGTAGCCTATACTTTAATTATTTTTTATTAATTTGCAACCATGGTGATATCTATCATAAACATGAAAATCCCTGTTTTGACGTGAAGGATAAACTCAATGAAAAAGCGAAATTATCCTCTGGTTTCACAGTTGCGCAGAAATTTCGTTTATGTCTACATTTTTTCCAACCTCGATTTTTTTTGTTATTTTACCTTTTACAGGTTTTGCAATTTGACCTGTACAAATGTTTAAGAAAGTGTTAAAGTCCCTGTAAAGGTAATAAAAAAATCTAAACGCATTATAAATGTTAAAACAAAGACTGAACAGTGAAGTTCCGCTGTCGCCAAATCTGTTTCCGGTTTACTTGCGCGTCGCCCAAAATGTCTGTTTTTACTCGACGTCTCCAGAATCTTCCGAAAATACGCGTCAGCGATGTTCATCGCATTGTTGATGCCTGGTCCTCTGCTCCGACAAGCAAGAGGGACAAGGGCTTTAAACTCTACATATCGAGTTATCTGCACAACTACAAGGGTAAGTATTTTAATCTAATGTGGTGTGCCGGCAGATAGCGGCTAAGCTAGTTCGCCACGTGTTCATTTTTAATGTAACGTTAGTATAGAAGCTTGTTTTTTCTTAGTTTTAAAGCAGACTGTTAATTTTTGTGATAATTGTGATATCAATTATATTAACTTGGTCTCCTCTCAGTTTCTAATAAAGATCAGGACACCGGTGAAGTCACTGTCAGGGCATTGTGTTACAGGGCCATGAGAAAAGCAGATAAACCTCACAGTTGAGTGTATGGTGAAGCTAGAATTAATAAGACCGCAGTTATAGGCTTGTTACTTTAATAGCCCGATGTTCCTGGGGATTCATGATTAATGTAACTCAAATGAAAACAGTTATTGTAGGCAGGTAAGTTTCCCTAGCTGGTCCCCTCTGTGTAAAATGCGTTCTTATTCAAGTTTTCAACTCAGTCATTCGTTTAAGATGCAATCTTGTGTTATAAGTATTAGGCTATCATGATTATACAGTGAGCAAGCTATATAAATAAGTATTTAATATAATAAGTGTAGAGCAACAACCGAGGGTGTAAGGTAAAGGCTGAATATTGTAGATTTATTACAATATGTTGCATGTTTGAATTAAAATACCTGTGGATATGCAGGAGCACACACTCTACAAAGGCCTGACTGGAGATTTGCCTGATCTATCCGTCCTTCAGGTGAGTAGGGATATAACAATAGCACATTTCACTGTACAGTATGATATATCAACCAAAATCTGTATACCAATATTTCATTTTCTTTTTCCTCCCTTTTACAAACAAATATTCTGCTTCAAAGAAAAAAAATGAAATTGATGTTATCATAAGGGTTCATCATTATGAACTTGTATGCCATGCATAACATACTGTGGATAGAAATTACAGGGAAAGTTACTGGTATGATAATTGTGGTTATATTATATTACTATTATATTTAGTGTATTGCTAATCAATATATTGTTACTTCCCAGATGACAGCGGCTCGCTTCAAGAGCAGGTGAAGCAAGTTGGGACAATGTTGAAGACATTTGCTCACACTGGGCAATCGGGTACAACTTGCAAACAACACCTGTGGTTGTTGGTTTAATTCCCACTGGGGCCACCTGTACATGTAGTAGACCTAGATATAAATGTCATAGTTTAGTATTTGAAGGTCCAGGACTGACTACTTTATTCTTTTATTCTGGGAACCCCTGTAGGTGCAGATCAAACCCTAATGCTGCGACGTCTTGGGAGTTTGGCGATGTTGTGCGTAGCATGGACGACAAAATGCTATGCTGCAACGTTTCAGTGCCAATGTGTCTGTTGGAGAGTTATCCCTGACAGGGGATCTGTTACTCCCCTAGACACCCAGGAACATTTGGCGTTGCTTGACAACAGTTTGAGGCAGGATAAAGAGCTCCAGCAACGATTTGTAAGTGTGCCGATTTAGTTTATAACGGTATAGGGTAATCTAAAAAGTACAATTAAGATCGTACACTGCATATTCTACAGTCTGAATCCACAGCCTGTCACATTTTAAATTTATGAGAAGCTTCAGAGAAATGTAATTTGTAACATGTTTTTTTGTATTTTCAGCTTCGGTTTTTGGCAATCAAATGTGGGAGGGACCTAAAGACAACCGTGTGGCGAATGCTTCAGAGTATCTTCTCTAATCACCTTTCCATCAATACAACCTGGACTGGCGTAGGGGATAAAGCATGTTTTAGAGACATGTCCCTGAAGACCATTGTTCAAAGTAAGTTGGATATTTTTTTTATATTTAAGTAGATGTGTATGACCTTATGCCATTCAAATGGAATGACAGATCTTTATTTTCTACAGGAGCCATCCGGAAGAACCCGGCAACACAGGATGCCACTGATGAGGCGATCCAGGTTAATGTTACGCGTTACCTGAAAGAAGCATCTGAACATGAAGGTGGAAAAAGGCGCCGCACAGCTGAGAGGGACCCACAGCCGACCCCTTAAACCTAGGCTGACTACTGACACCACAGCATCACTGACAACTGGAACCCTTTCTTTATCCTGCAGTCAGTAACATCAAGACCCCTAAAAAAGCCTGCTAAAAGTGTCAGACTACAGTCACCCAATCCACACTGTTCACTGTGGAAATTGCTCTTTTTTTTTTTTTTTTCTCGTGACCCTGCTTTGAGGGCAGCTCCTTGGATGAATATGGGATGGTTTGTCCTTTTATACAGGCATACGAGGAATCACTGAAGATATGCCAATTTGCACTGCCTCATTCTGGAGGTCGGGGAAAACCGGTGATGCTTAGCCCAGAAGTCCCCAACCTCTCCAGACATTCTGATTGGCTGTGTTCTCTACAGCCAGATTTTCTGCTGTTAATTATATTTATTCCCACTTGTTGTCATGTGTAAGTTGAATGTCAAAATGTATATTATACCTGCACATTCCTTGATACCAAAGATCTCAATTATTTCATATACAATTTGCTGCTTATTTCATTGTTACAGTGCTTAACTATTCTATTTTTAAATATAGCTTGTAAATCCTAGATTATACATCTAATACTTGATATTTGCACATTATCTGGTATCAAATATTCTACTTACCGTGACTTTAGTATTGGCTTATTTCATTCCGTCAGTGCTTAACAATTCTATTATAGTTTGTAAATCCTATTTCATACCTCTGATACTTGATATTGCACATTAACCAGTACCAAAAATTCTACTTTCATTCCATCACAGTGTTTAACTGTTATTCTATTGTCACATATAGCTTGTAAATCCTTGTGCCACAAGTCAGCATTGCAGTTATAATGGTATATTCTACTCCAGAGCTTTACTCTAAATTATTACCACTTAACCTATTGTTAGAAGTGACTTGTAAATATGATGTTATACCTCAATTTATTTGGTATCCTGCACTTTCTTTGGTACCAAATATCCTCATTGCTTGTGTTTACTGGTAATTCTTTTCATCCCAGAGCTGACCTCTTTATATTATTAACAATTATTGTAAGTGTTACAATAGTGTTTTTTAAAAAACAAAAAGAAATTGGAAACCTGCATGTTCTTTTGTGTGTGTATATATAATGTTTGTATTTTTCTGTTATTTATATTTCAGTGATCTGACATCTTGTTTCAATGACAGTTACTGTACTTTGAAATGTGGAATTAAAACGCCAAATGGAAATTTGTCTGGTTTGATCAATCATTATTCTTGATAAACTGCATGCTATAAATATATATATATATATATATATATATAATAAGCGGCGGCAGATCGCTCGAAAAAAGCGTTTGCCTCCGACGGTCCGCCTTCGATATAACGGCGGCGGAGCGGCGGCTGGCCAGCGGGCCGTCCGCGTATCGAAGGCGGTAGGAAGGCGGACCGCCGTCGAACGTGTTTGCGATATCGCCATTCTGCCGCTTCTACTGCCGCCGGCGCACCGCCAGCGGACCGCCGACTTCTTGCTATCTGGGAAGTTAGACGCTGTGTCGACATTATACCTTTAATGCCACAAGAGATAGTAAAATGTGTGTGGAGCGGAGGGGGGCGGGGCCGGTCTGAATATTGTGCGCCCGGTCCCCAATCGGCCTGATGAGGTGCGCGAGGGATAAAGGCGGCCGGTGACGATGGATCGAGAGCGAGAGAGAATTACGGGCATGTCCGCTTGTGTGTTTGTTTATGTTGTGTTTTAAGTTTCTTATTAAATTATTATTTATGTTGACAAGCCGGTTCTCGCCTCCTCCTTGCCCATCCTTTAACTGTTTTACAATGTGAAATTGAAATGTTAGAAAAAGAATTAAATGAATTGCAAGAACTTGCTGATATCGCTGGAGATTTAACCATTATCAAGAGTTTTAAAGAGAAAAATATTTTTTTAAATGACCTATTGGATGTAACTACACAAGGAGCTCTGGTCAAGTCAAGATTTCAGAGCTGATGGATGCACCTTCTAAATTCCTCTTTAATTTAGAAAAGAAGAATGGGTAAAAAAGGCTTACACACACTCTATGCTCCAAGTCTGGAGTTTTGTTGTCAGATCCTTCTGAGAAACAGGGTAGTTAGTTTTTATAGAAATTTCTATGAGAGTGAATGTTGAAACAGATGTCATTTTTTTTTTTTTAAATCTGACTCAAGTTTCTGAAGAAGTCAATTCTGAACTTAGTAAAGCTGAAACTTTTTCCTACGTCACGTGATGCTTGGCGAGAAATATGGGCGTTACTTCCATTGACCGGTTAACTCAGTTGTTGTTGCGGCATACGTCCATTCATTCTTTGGTTGCAGTATTGGGATTTTGAGGAGAGCATGTATGATTTTGTATGGACATACATCAGTCACTATATCAGTGCGTTACTGGACAATAATAAAGTGCTAAAAAGGCATAAAGACAAAGTAAGCGCTAACAAAACTGGCACGCTGTTTCTCCCAGATATAGTTGAGATTTAATCTAAGCAAACACGCAACATTTAGAGCAAAATTATTGGTTGTTTTAGCGGAGTACCTGTGTTAGTTCAGCTTCAGATGTGTGTGCTTGTCATCTTGTCATCTAGATGACAAAACACTTGACATAACGTGGCACCAATGGATGATAAAACTGTCAGACAGAAATATATGCTATGCCTTGTACTTGTCTTGGAGAGATGTTATATTTGGCCCAAATCTGTTATGTACAATACCGGTCAAAAGATTTGAAACACTTACCCATTTTTAATTATTATTTTTTTCACATTATATATAGAATAATAGTAAAGTCATGAATGGAACTATGGGAATTATGTTGTGACTAAACAAATTCCAAAATAAATCAAAGCTGTGTTATATTTTAGCATCTTCAAAGTAGTCACCTTTTGCCTTTTAACTTTGAGAAAAGGCCAATGATATTTGGTGAAGAGAATTTGCGTGCCTTGCGTGTCTGTCTAAAACAGTATATAGGGCTATATATATATATATATATATATATATATATATATATATATATATATATATATATATATATATTAGGGCTGTCGATTTAACGCGTTAATTCAGTGCGATTCATTTGCTAAAAAATAACGGGTTAAAAACATTTACGCAATTAATCGCCCCCGGACCATAATAAGGAAGATTCCTTCTTGAGAAATGCAAGCTTGTAGTACCACCTTTTTACTCCAGAGGGCAGTAAGTGAAACTTCAGCTGTGTGTGCAACACACAGTTTATACAGTGAAGAAATCAACCCATCAGCAGACAGAACAACACAAACACGAGTTACATTCTTCCATTCAAAACACTTGATGGAGCGCAAATCCGAACTAAGCGATCTCAAGATGTGTTCTAAGTATTAAAATATATTTAACTTGACACAGTGACCAAAACATATTATGTTTATTATGCAATGCACCCGAGATGCTACACAAGCATGTCTGACGCATGTGTACATTGACGGGACCTTAAACAAGCCCTCATAATAAATCTCAAACTGATTGACAAATTCACTTGTGAAATGAATATTTGTGAACTGTATGCCAATGATTGACTTATGATCAATAATATGGTAATAAACAATACATTGTATTCTAAAGCCGCTTTTTGTATTGTCTTATCAATGATGAACTCTTCTGCCACAAGAATGTAATGCATTTTAATTATCTGTATTTAATTTTTATATTATATATATATATAATTTTTAAATGTTTAAAGATAACTATGTATAATTATTTCATCATTATATATTAAATAATTTTTATATGAGGGGCTTTCTCAGCAAATATTTGTAAATGCGATTAATTAATCGGGACACCATGCAATTAATTCGATTAAAAGATTTATCGATTGACAGCCCTAATATACATATATATATATATATATATATATATTTCTCTAAAAGGGTAAACACATTGACGTTGATCGTCTTTATAAGACACGTCTTTTTTAAGATGCCCTTCCTTCTTTGTGTCATTCCTGGATGCGGTCATAACCTCTCAGCTTCTGACGGCCACGGGTGCTGCCTCTCGTGCCTGGGTAGAGATCACAAAGAGGCAGCATTTGTGGTTGGCTCATGTTCTCACTGTAAGAACATGACCATGGCAACGTTGTGGTCACGGCTTTCCTTCTTCCGGGGTAAAGCCACTCTAGCTCCCCCTTGTGTCGTGCCTTCTACCTACGGGTATAGGGCTGACGCTGGAGGCGATTTTGGGAATTTAACGAGCAAGGTAAAATGGTAAATGGTCTGCACTTATATAGCACCTTTTTTTAACCTTAGAGGTTACCAAAGTGCTTTACACTGTGTCCCATTCACCCATTCACACTCATACACCAATGGCGGCAGAGCTGCCATGCAAGGTGCTAGCCTGCCATTGGGAGCAACTTGGGGTTCAGTGTCCAGTGTTAGTGATAGCCTGCCCAAGAACACTTCAGCATGTGGAGTCATGTGGCTAATCGCCAACCCTGCGATTAGCGGCCGACCCACTCTACCACCTGAGCCACAGCCACTCAACCATCAGGGAAGTGCTTCGGGTCAACTGGGAAAAGGCCAAGCTCTCCCCAGTTCAGAGCATCTCTTTTTCCGGCATGTTAAACTCTGTCTCAATGACAGTGTGCCTCAAAAACAAGCGCACGCAGGCGGTGCTGAACAGAGAGTACATTCAGACCTGGCACAGCGGTTCCACTGAAACAATTTCAGAGGCTACTGGGGCATATGACATCCTCAGCGGCGGTCGCACCGCTCGGATTGATGCATATGAGACCGCTTCAGACTCGAGTCCCGAGATGGGCATGGCGCCATAGCACATACCATGTAACCTTCACCCTTTCCTGCCGTCACTTATTCAGCCCTTGGACAGACCTCTGTATTGTACGGGCAGGAGTCCCCCTACAGCAGGTGTTCAGACATATCGTAGTTACTTCAGACACCTCCCAATTGGGCTGGGGCGCCGTGTGCAGGCACGCAGATGCTGGCTCCTGGATAGGTCCCCAGCTGGGTTGGCACATCAACTGTCTGGAGTTGTTGGCTGTATTTGCTTCCCTGCGCAGATTTCTGCCATTGATCCACAGCAAGCACATGTTGATCCGCTCAGACAACACAATGACAGTAGCGTATGTAAATCGGCAAATAGGCGTTCGCTCCTGTCACATGTCGCAACTCGCCCGCCATCTCCTCCTTTGGAGTCAGCAGCGGCTAAACATACCTAAACACCACAGCGGACACGCTTTCACGACAGTAGCACACAGCAGAGAGTGGAGACTCAACCCTCAGGTGATCTAGCTGATTTGGGGTCGGTTCGGCAGAGCAAAGGTAGACTGCCCACACTGGTACTCTCTGACGGAAGCCCCCCTCGGCAAAGACGCGCTGGCACAGTCTCTGTTCCCTCTGCCCCCGGTCGCTGTGTTTGTAGAGCTTCTCCCCTTCGAGGCAGGACCTACCACTGCACCACTTCCATATGTGGCTGGTAAGCCCATGTGACGTACTTTGCCACATGTTAACCAGGGGTCTTTTCCCCCTGAAAGAATAGGATAGTAAAAGAATGCCTTCCCTGATAAGTGTTATAGCGTTAGATGGCCCCAGCCGCATCTAACACTCTATGGAGAGAAAAGAAAGAGAGAGAATATAGAGAGAGAAAAGGCAGTGGCTGGTGCGGCCTGCTCCCATGCTAGTTACATCGATTTGACAGAAGGCATGCTAGTTACTGTGAGTTGACAGAAGGGAAACGTCTCTGTTACTGTAGTAACCTCCGTTCCCTGATGGAGGGAATGAGACATTGTGTCCCTCTTGCCACAACACTGTACTAGCCGCTGAAATTGCCGGGACCTTACTCTCAGCTCCTCTGAACAGATACACGCTTCCCTCCTTTTATACCCATATGTCCGGGGGAGGGGCATGCAAATTCTGTTCGCTAATTTTCATTGGCCTTTTCTCAAAGATAAGAGGTAACCGAGGCTTTCAAGAGAGACCCCTAGTGTCACTACTTCGTCACAATGTCTTGTTCCCTCCATCAGGGAATGGAGGTTACAACAGTACATGTACTCTTGACATTTTCTTAACCAGCTTCTTGAGGTATCGCCCTCGGATACATTTTAAACAGTATTGAAGGAGTTCCCATCTATGTTGGGCACTTATTGGCTCCTTTTCTTTATTATTTGGTCCAAGTCATCAATTTCAAAATCCTTTTTTTTTTTATTATTACATTTTAGTTTTAAAATTAAATTAATATGGTGGCCCAATTATATTTTTGTCTACAAAGTGTATTTCAAACATTTAAGCATACTCCTTCAGATCTAAAGATTTTTAAGATCATGAGAATTTCAGTCAAGTGTTTCAAAACTTTTGACTGGAAGTGTATGTGTAGCTGCCTGTTTCTTTGAGCAATTTTTACATTCCCATTTCCAACACTGATAACTGCTAATGATAAGAAACTTGCTTACATTTTTTTAGATCAAGCATTGGAACAAGGTTTACAGGGGAGAACAGA
Organism: Xyrauchen texanus; assembly: GCF_025860055.1. Lineage (NCBI taxonomy): Eukaryota > Metazoa > Chordata > Actinopteri > Cypriniformes > Catostomidae > Xyrauchen > Xyrauchen texanus. The sequence continues at coordinate 24,794,966 of NC_068286.1, read as the reverse complement.
CACCCAATAGAGAGACATGTCCAGCAATGTTAAGTATCAAATGCAGTATTATATAAGATATTAGTCATCATCAATCCTTTATATAATTTTCAGAAGATCATTAAGGGAAAGACCCTCATGACCCTGAAAGACACATGTTATAACAGGGTAAACGCAGTTACATTTATTAGATGGTTGGTTTAATTTTGGTGTACCAATTGGCAATATTATTTAGCTACAACTTTGTTCACCTTGCTATGATACATATGTGAAACGTGTCCATTGTTATGAATCCTTGTCTTCCTTCATTTGGTGGTTCACATTTTTCTGATGGATTGTGTTAAGTGTTGAGACATGCATTAGATGCATGGTTAAATTGGTAAACACTTAATAACTAACACTTTCAAAGCTGACAGTACTCTGTATTCACATTGCCAGATTGTCTCATAATGGCAAATGTTGGTAACAACAATTTAAATAAACTTGTTTAAAGGAATGGTAAATTAAATCCACATTTTTAGGACTTTTCAGTGTGTGTGTGTGTGTGTGTAATGGCAATTTGAGGAGGATTGTTCTTTATCTGCTATGTCACTTCTGGTACAGATTCATTTATTTATTTTTTTTGTGTTATATTTCAATTGTACTTATTAATACACTGTATAGTTAGGATTCTGAATTAAAAGACAGTGTAATGTTTGTCCACATATATTAGATTTATACAGAGCCCCAGTAGAATTTTGTGGAAAACAACATAAATGTGAATTTGAAAATACAAGCTTAAAAAACAACAGACCACAACACCCTCAGCTCAACAGCAAAATTTGTTGCTTTCTCCACCTGTTTGAAATGTGAAATTATGACCTCATCATGATAGTAACGCTAATAGACAAGATAAACACATAGAGAAATGACATTTTAGTATTTCAATTCCTCCTGGGTGGCTCAGAAGAACAGTTTGTGAATAATTGGTTGATATTGTAAATTTACATTTCAATACATTAAAAAAAAGAGAATCAATTAGAATCAATAGTGTTGTGTACTTTATTTGTAATTAAGTTTCCAACCCCACTTTAATTGTAGATGTATCTATTTATTTTGTATTTCTTTATTATGTTTTCAGTTGCGGATATTTCACAGTAATCTTAAAGCTTATATTTTATGAGAAAGAAACCTTACTATTAATCAGTACAGTAAATTAAATATTAAATGTTGTATTTCATTTAAGGTTTGTAATGTAATTCTATAAAAACGGAATCATTAAATATTGTATTTACAGGTTTTAATCTAAACAAACACTGCCAGTCAAGTTAGAGATTATTTTATCTGTTTTATACAGTATTTTTAGAGACTTTATTTTGTCTTCCAAAATAAAACTGGTATTTTACTATCTTTAGCATGTGTTAACTCTTAATTGACAGTGTTTGATCATAATAAATCAGGAAATACCTGTAAAATAACAGTGTTTCTCTGTAAAATCTTTAATGAAACTTTTTGTACATTTATTGTTTTACACTTCCTTTAAATAATTATATTTTATAAAAATTGTATGGCTTTTGTTTGGCAGCCGCTGCAAACTGACATGCTCCTTTGTATTCCCTGGATCTGCTCCTCATCTTTAATCTCTTTGTAATCTGGCCACTCAGATGACACATATTCGAGCCTCTGGATGTGTTGAGGTGGTGTATGGAGAGACATGATGGATAGTCCATAAAATGCAAGAATGCTCACACAATGTGATGCTTAATATAGAAACTGAACCTCAAATAAAAATAATCTGGGATACACCACCACTCAATCAAAAACCATTGTAACTCATGCCAACAAAGATTATAGAGTTTTGTCTTCAGGGGACCGTGGACCATGGCCAAACTATAGTTGTGACGAGGCAGGCGAAGAATGAGGATCTAAGTGCAGCTTTATTAAAATAAACAAGAAAACACAGGGAACCTAGCACAGAGCATAACAAAACATGCAAGAACTGACAAACTATAAAGGGGAAACAAGGGCTTCAATATACAAGGGAACAAACAAGGGAACGAGGAACACCTGGGTAAATAATCAGGGAATGAGAAATAATCAGGGGAAAACCCAATCATAAAATGAAACTACAAGGAACTACAAAAACCTAACAGGAACAAAACAAGAACTTCAACATTCAACATCCAAAACAACAATGTGACAGAGCCCTCGCTTGAAGGAGCAGATTCCAGGCACTCCAAAAAGCACAAAAACAAAAAACAAATCATCCTTGGAGTGAAGGGGAAAACATGAGACTCAAGGGGCAAACAGGCAGTCAGGGAGACCATAGCAGATCAGGCGGGCGGCCAGGAGACCAGAGCAGATCAGGCGGCGGCCAGGAGACCAGAGCAGATCAGGCGGGCGGCCAGGAGACCTAGGAGACCAGAGCAGATCCGGGGGACGGCCTGGGAGGAGGCCACTGGACAGGGACTGGGTCAGGAGGTGGAGCTGCAATAGGGGAAGTCACTAGTAACGTGGACGTAACTGTTGAAGGAGTCTCTTGGTGAGCGGGCGGAGCCGTATGAGGAATGGTCTCTGGGGGAGGAGCCGTGGAGGGCGGAGCCATGGAGGACTCCGGGGGCAGAGCCGTGGAAGGCGGAGCCAAGGAGGGCTCTGGGGGGGCAGCCGTAGCCATGGACGACTCCGGGGGCAGGGCCGTGGAAGGCTCAGGCCATTCTCCTCCTCCTCCTCCTCCAGATGGTTGAAGTTGGCAACGCAGGCTCTGGGACGGACGAGGCTGGCATCGCATGACTGGTGATGGAATTGTTATTTTAAATATTATGAAAAGTTTTCCGCAGTTTGCACTCTTTTCTGTGTCCCCCATTGTGATTGCCTTCACAGTCGTATTGTTCCGTGGATGTAAAGTTTGTGTGTTGTCTTTTCCTCTTTCTCTACCTCTCTCTTAATCGCTCTCAGGTGTGCGGTAACCAGGAGAGATTCATTCAGACTAATTTATTCATACATTGTGTACACTGCCTGCCCCACGCCATGTCCCAGTCACGTCTGCGTTTGCTCCACTCCATGTCACAGCCATGTCTGAGTCTGTTCCACGTCATGTCCCAGACAAGTTTGAGCTGGTTCCACGCCATGCCATATCTTTGCCTTCGTCTCCCTGCCTGTTACGATTCTCTGATGTTTGCCTTGTGCTTTGCCCATCATCTACGTATTTCCCTTGGAATACACTTCCCATAATCCCCTGCTAAGATAACTTCCAGCTGTTCCCCATTGTTTTCACCTGTGTGTCATTTACCTAATTATCCCTCATGTGTATATAATGCCCTGTTTTTCTGTTCACTTTTGTCAGTTGTTTAATGTTTCTCCCCAGTTCATACTCCGGTTTCAGTCATCTTTGTTTTTGTTTCTGTTTCCTGTCTTGCCCTGTTTCAATGTTCAACCTGTTTTGTATTTAGTTTTATTCTCATTAAACTAAGCAGCGTTTAGCTCTTGTGACCTCCCTCATTGTAACAATGATGTGGATAGACAGCCTTTTGAATAGCCCTGAAATGCAGGGGATCTTCTGTGCGTGGAACATGTGGGTCACCGAGGTACTGTTGAACCTCAACTGTGGTATCAGCAGTCACAATTTGCATGCTTCTGGTTTCTACAATATGACTGTCCAGTAGATCCCACAGACTTTTACCTGAACAAGGATAGAATAATCAAAACAAAAGTTTACTGGAATTCAGGTTCTCTGCAATACATGCATGATCCTGTTACGATCCCTTGTTGTCCGCCCCGTGTTTTCCGTTTTCACTTATCATGTTCCGTGTCACGATCCCTTGTTGTCTGTACCGTGTTTTCTGTTTCACTCATCACCGCCATCTCTGTGTTATTGTCCGCACCTGTTTGTTATTTTGTTATCACCATGTCTGTCTATTTAAACCCGCTTGTTTTCCCCTTTCCTTTGTCGTTCGTTGACGTTGCATGTTCATCCTTTCGTTATCAAAGCTCTCATGTGTTCTTCGTTCTTGTTCCCTGCAGTTCGCTGGTCTGTTCGAGGGTAACCCTGGTTCGTGCAGGATAACCCTGCTGTTTATGTTTGCCTGTTGTTTGTTCGTTCAAGGTTATCCCCGCCCTTCGTGGATGTTCGCTCCCTGTTCACCCTTGTATGTCACCTCATGTTTTTGTTTCTTTTCCCATCGTGGACCCTTTCTTTTGTTCCTGAGTTTGTTTACCTTGTGTAGTCACAAATAAAACTGCATTTGGATCCTAAACACCCGTCTGCCTTCTCCTGCTTCACACAATTCATAACAGATCCATACCAAATGTAATACACACACACTACCACAAACAATACCTGAGTGGGTTACATGGCTGTCTGTGGCTCCTGCTGGCTCTCTTTGTGATGAGGGGATTTAAGAGGATGGGGTGTTTTGGACTGCCTCAGTTCTTATGATTGCAGCACATTCTGCTGTGAGGCGTCTTGCAGCAGTCTGTGCATTTGACTGGCTGCTGAAGCTTACAGTTTTAAAACATGGTTCAAGCAGAGTTGCCAGGGTCATAACGCTCATAGACTCATATGTAGACATCCTCTCCGAGAGAAGCCTCAGGAGGTTGTTGCACAATTGCAAAGACCTCTTTGAGGTGATTGCATGCCTCCGCATTCTTGTAAGAGGAATCACTTTTGACCCTGACACACTCTTCTCTGACAATTCTATGGAATCCTTATTGAAGTGGCACAGTACACCAAGACTTCATTTAATGACTGGTGCTCTTCTGAAGTAAAAGGTGTGAGGTTTGACTTCAGAGTAATCCAAGCAGAACCTACTGGTTTCCTCTGAGCAAAGAGGTGCTCTAACATGGCATACGTGCTGTTCCAATGAGTATCCACCTCCTCAATTAACTTGTGATTTGGCTTGCCCATCTGAGTTTGTTACAACAACAGCCTTTCTTTTGCTGTTGTGCTGGACTTAAAATGAGCCACAATCTTTTGTGCCTTTACTCTAATATCCTTAAGTCCTGGTGTTATTCTATGGCCTTTTTCACAAACAAGTTCAGGGCATGTTCTATGCAGTTTGTGTGGCGGAGCTTCAGGATGCTGGCACATGCTACCATATTGGCAGCAGCATCAGTTACAAGGCATCGCACTTTGTTCTGAATGCCCACTCCTCCATCAAAGCTGTCTTTGCTTCAGCTATTCTCAAAAATATGACTTTTTGAAAATGTTCCCACCCACAGTAAAACTGTGGACAGCTGATTCTTTTCATTTATAAAATAGCATGTCACTTTTCATTTATAAAATGGCATGTCACTGCCAGATATGCATCCATAATTAAAGATGTTCACATGTCTTATGTGAGGGTTTGGCCTTTTTCACCTCTTCCTTTGCCTTCTCTTTGGCCTCCTTGTATATATCCTCAACCATTTTCTTCAATGACTGGCGGAATGGAATAATGTAGGTTGGGTCAAAAATTCCAACAATCTTCCTAAATGGTTATGGCGAAACTTATCAAGCTCCGGTACATTCCTTCACTGTGAGAATTTTTTTTTTTTTTGATACACGCTTCGAAGCCTCTGTGGCTAACGTCACATCACTGTGTTTCTGCTCCTCTGGTCTCCCCGCACCTTTTATTGAATTTTACTTGTAAAGTGTAACACCAATCGACTGACATACAGATGCAATCTTGGGTTCTTAAAAAGTTATGTTTGGCCGAATTAGTTACCACTAGGTCATGTTCTTAATCAAATGGGGCTTTTCCTCTGCACGATATAGCTCATCTCAACTCGACTCTACTGGATTTTTGAGGGTTTTCCACTGTAGATAGTACTGTAGATAGTGTTCTGCAGGATTTACTGTTAATCCAGCGAAGTGTGCCCTGGCCAGAGCTGAGACACAGTAATAAAGCCACAAGTTCAGAAAGTTCATGCTATTCGGTCATGTCCTCTCCCACAAACCATGAAACAGCTTGGAATGGCAGGCTTCTACCTAATCTTTTACCATTGGTTTATACCAAACTTCCCTGCCCGGGCTGCTTCCTTGACAGATAGGACTAGTTCACAGTGCCCCAACCAGGTTCAGTGGACAGTTGAGGCAGTGGCAGCTTTTCAGGATATGAAACAATCCCTGAGTCAGGATCCAGTTCTGCGTAGTCCAGATTTTGACAAAAATGTTACCCTGTAAACAGATGCTTCTTAAAGGGGTTTAGGGGCTGTGCTTTTGCAGGGATCACCGGAAGACCAACATCCTGTGGCTGACATTAGTCGCAAATTATTCCCCAGAGAGGTATGCTACGCAACAGTGGAGAAAGAGGCTTTGGCTATCAAGTGGGCCCTCGATTCCTACAAGTATTACCTTTTGGGAAGGGAGTTTACCTTGCAGACTGACCACAAAGCACTACAATGGCTGGGGAGGATGAAGGACACTAATGGAAGGATTACCTGGTGGTTCCTAGCTATGCAGCCCATCCAGTTTAAAGTTTATCATATCCATGGTAAAGATAACCTAATGGCTGACTTCCTCTCTCACTGACCCAGTGAGGACCTTTTGAAGGAGAGGGGTGTGACACTTCTGTAACCTTCCTGCACCCATACATGCCTTTTTATGTTTTGATATAATTTTACACATTTTGCCAATATCTATATACATATAAATAATGACACAATTCAATGTTTATAACATTTAAGATTTATTTAGCATCTGTTGAAGATTCATTAGTTCTATTTGTTAGCACGCACATTTAGTTAACTTTTGTGTCTTCAACATTATCTAATTATATTACTAATCACTTTATCTGTTTTACCTTTATCTGTTGGGGGGTCCTTGCTTCTGCTGCGGACCAGTCGTCTGGCCAGAACAAAAGAGCAAAAGAGGGTCTTTTTGGTTGGTTGTTTAAGTTGTTTTTCCTGTTGTTTAAATTTTGTTCTGTTATTTTGACCGCTTGTACGGGGCCCAGAACTTGATTATACATTTTGTATTTTTTTATTACTTTTTTTGGGGATAAAATAAAACCTACCTGCATTCCCTCTTGCTAACCTGTTCGGTTCATCACAATGACCAACTCTTCTGTACTCAGAGCCGGTCGCAAGCTTCCACAATGCGATGGCCACTCTCTTCTTTAGAGGTACACACGCACGGATGTTTGTGTCCTGTCTCTCCTGGATGCAGTTTGTTGCACAGGTAGGTTCATGTTTCTTTGGACATTCTAAAGTTCTCCACCCACTGAATGTTTGTGAAACCAGGAACAATAACATCCAACCACTCAAAAGCTCGGTTGAAGGCCCAAACAGATGGTCTGTGGCAGCGATTTTGCAAAAATTTAGAGATCTGAAATACACAGAATACGCATTTCAATACGTAACATTGACAGCTAAGTTCATTCTATGCTTTGCGACAGTGGTACGTATAGCGATTGAGACCCTAATTACATTGCTATAAGCTATATGGCAGGTTAGCTTACCGTTATGCATCATCTTTGAGCTAACACTGCGCTTTGGTGTATGATTTCCCAAACTCTAGTGTTTTTTAGCTGTATTTTGTCTTGCTGTCATCAGCCTCTTTTGAAACAAAGTTGTCATCTAGCTGTGAAAAACAGCCAAGATTTGAGAATCAAGAACACCATTCTTTGGATAGCCTCCATTGCTTCTTTGTTGTGTGTTTGTGTCACGTTTAAGATGATGTCACGGCAGTAGAGGTGGCGGAAATATGACGATCAGCCTACAATCCCACCCACATTTACAGTGGAAAAGCCCCAAAAGTGATGATCTAAACTATGAATTCATATACTGACAAAATCCAAAGACTGATATTGGTAGATGCAGGAATGAAATTACTATATTATGTGAAATATTTATTTGAGTGCTTGAATTTAAAATAATTTATACAGTGCATAACATAATTAATATTCATGTGTTTTGCAACACTACCCTCCAAAGTACAATTTTCTGTAAAGTTTTAATTTTTATTTAGGCCTAAATTTGTGTTAATCTTCACTTTCAAATTGATTATTTCAGCTGTTAAAAAGCTGATATGCCTACAGGACTTTATTAGCAGAATATCATAGGATATGCATGCATTTTGCATCCATGGGTACGCTTAACAAAAAAAAAAAAAGAAATTTGGCCTGCATAAGGTGGTGATGTACAGTCCAGATTGCCAGTTCTAAATGTCAAGCTAAGGAACATTTAGAATTTGTTGATGTCTTTAACAGATAATGTGTTGGTGCTCTGGAGAAATAAATTGTTACTTATTGTTTACTATGCAAATTATTCTTCTTTTTTTTATGTTGGCATATCAGCAAAATGGTTATTCTGTGGTTCCTGTGGAAACGCAGTTGTATCACAAAGTCATGGGCATTTGTAATTTGATAGTCACTCCAATTAATGAACTAGTACATATTTGTTGCAAAAAGCTTGATACCTTAATCCATAAGAACTATGCATGTGTGGCAAGGTGGGTTAGAACCCACCCTATTATTTGCGATTTGTTACATGACTGATGGGTGTGACAGCCTATGGGCTGCTGTCCCTGACCTATTTAAGGCGGAGTTCGGGCTACCTGGGTATGTGTCATCGTCAGATTCGCTTTTGCGTGTGCGCGCGCAGCTCTGTGGGAGGTATGTACCTAGCTGTTTGGCTAATGTTGCTGCTAGTACACACACACACACACACACACACACACACTATTAAAGTGGTGATGTATTTGTTCTAGCCAGGTTCTGGCCAGGATTGGTGCGACTTTGCTTTTGGGGTGCAGGCTGTCTTGTCCTTTTTGTGGTGGTGTTTTGTGTTTTGCCGTTGGCACTTGCCTTTCTCTCACTTGGTGTGTGTGAGTGTTGGTGTGGTCTTCGGATACTCACTGTGCAGCTAGCCACCCTACTGGTAAGCCTCAGCCTGAAAGTTTTTCCCTCTTTATTTTTCATTTTTTGGTCTGGCGCCCACTGAAGCAGAGTAAACTCTTAACAGTTCTTATACATTTTAAATGTATTATTGTTGTGAAAATAAAAAATTTTTTTGTATTCATATCCACGTCTCTTGTTCTCTGTGGTAGTGAACCTGTGTGTCTTATGAAATTTCCCCATTCATAGAAACGGGGTGGCGTAGTCTGCTCTTTATCTTGCTTCATTTTGTACATTTAGTGTAATTTGTCCAACCACTGCCCCGCCACACATGGATGCCTTTGGTGTTGCCACCCAATAAAAAATATCTAGATCCGCCACCGAATGTACTGTTGAAGGGAGTGGCTCAGAAACACAGAGGGGGCGGGTTGGGGGCAGTACAAAAAAGGCAGAAGAGGGCTAACCGTGTGTGTGTGTGTGTGTGTGTGTGTGTGTGTGTGTGTGTGTGTGTGTGTGTGTGTGTGTGTGTGTGTGTGTGTCAAAGCGCAAAGGATGTGTCCTAGGATGTGGAGTGCACTGAATTCCCTGTGTGTGGTTAACTGTCTGGTGTAGGTCTAATATAAAATCCTAACTTTGTCAAATACATGAAAAGACTGAGCTACCAAACTGTAACTAAAACCTGTTTGCAGCCCAACAATGATCATAAAATATGTCCATCAACATGATACAGGCTGTTTTGACAATCACAATGTAACTGTTTCAAAACCCAACTTTAGGCTTTTCTGTATTTATTTGAAATTATTTTATGACTAATTGTTATACTCCAAACATGAAAGAGATCAAAACCTATTTTATTGAAAATAAATATCGACTCATAGGAAAGGTACATTTTGAAGAGTGGAGCTATTTGTTTTTATATTGTTTTATATTTAATATAATTTTATAGTTTTATCTTTAATACTTTATACAGTTGTTTATTTATTAGGCTGGTCCTTTGTTGTATCCCCTGTATAAAGAGTGCATAATTAAATCAATGGACATGTCTTATAAACTTCCACACCTCTTCACCAAATTGTCGGTCTTGCAATAATAATGCTTGTATCCATGTTACCCTGTGAAAAGGGCGTAATTTAAACGGTGGTAGTAGTTGACAGTGACTCTATATACGATTCTGAATTGGCACATCTGGCAGTTTGTCTCCCTCTCTGTAACTGTCATGGCTGTAAATGTATTTCATGTGCAGTACCAGGAAGAGGTGGCCAGTACACTGGAGTTTATTCAGATGTAGGCAAGGATCCTTTGTTAATGGCCTCTTCATATACAGCTAGCAGGATTTTAGATTTTAGACTTTCCATAAAAGCTTTATACAATTCTGATGTAAGTCCATAATTTCCAGGGTATTTTTATTTTTTTGTGTGTGCTTTTATACACAATTCAATTTCATTCAGGGAAATGTTTTGGGAACATTTTATTTTTCTTTATAAGGATAGCATTTTTCAATTCTTTATTATTTAAGAATTGTGTAATCTTGATCATCTTAAAAATAATAGATATTAGCTTTATTTCATTTTTTTTCATGAATATTATCAAATTCTTTCTGTACATTTTTTTAGAACATTAATTTGGGACATATAGATAGGTGTTTGGGTTAAATTTGAAATCTTTTGAATTATATCTTCAATATGTGTTCTTTTTTTTCCCCCAAATTGAATTCTACATTTTCTTATTTAAAATTTCAATAGTTCCCACACCATGCCATATTCTCTCCTAATGTCCAATGTTAATTTATTAATACTTGGATTTGTTTTACATTATCCTGATGGTTTAAAATGTAATTATTTAATTTCCAATAACCCAGATTTCTGGAATTACATTGGATATCTTCACATTTTATTTTTAAGGTAGGTGGGGGGGATCTATCAGAGCATTATCATGGACCATATTAAAGTCTTCACTGGGAATTTAGCTGAGAGAGAACTTATGTTTTCTTTGATGATTTCTAACAGATTTTGGTTCAAAGAAGAGGAATTAATATTACATATTGTAAACATATTGCTACCAATTTCAATAACCCAGTGACTTTTTAAACATCAGATTTGTTATAAATAGTTTTTCCTATGAATAAAAGATCACACCAGCTGAATGATAATTTCTATATGTTAACCAAGTATCATCACCCCTCTCTTTCTGCCAAAACAAAATATCTTCTGCAATTGAGTGGGATACTTGTAAAAAACAATTAAATCTGCCTTCTCTTTGAAATTTCAAAAGTATTGCCTTTCTTTTTACAATGCCGCATATGCCATTTACATTAACTTAGATAAGAGATAAATCCGTAATGAGATAACAATAAGTGAAAAAAGTACAGCTGTATGTAAAGGGTTCGACCTATCCTCATCTTTGGGTACAGGAACAAGACAAAATTAAAATAGCCATTGAGCAGGTTTAAAAGTATGAACAACAATTAGGCACAATATGAATTAAGATATATTACAAACAAATAAATGACTCAAACTGTGTCAAGAAACAATGTCATAAGTTCAGCTAAACCATCCCATTCAGCTTATCCTTTGGCCTTCTGCATTACGCTTGATTTCTATACCGTTGAATGAATGATTTAGATCCAATATAGTAGGCCTTCTTGCATTCTTCATGTGCTTTCTTCACATGTGGCCATGGAAGCAGACATCTCTCATTTTCCTACTTGGTCAGATCTTCCACGAAGCGAAGCTTGTGCTGTTTAAGGAATTAATTGCTTTTGCCATTTTTCCAGATGGCATCACGAACAGAGCGTAGAGCGAACAGGATAATAATGGCATGATTCCTGGCAGGTTGATGTTTGCCAAGTCTATGAGCAATGTCAAGGACTTCAAAACTTTTCTTGCAAGAATCATGAGCAGCAATATTGCAAATTTCAATGACCTTCATCTTTGTATCTTCATTTCGTTGTTTAGAAAGGCCATAGAGATGTAGGCACCAGCGTCTTCTATAACGCTCAACATCGGCGACTCATTCTTCAAGTTGACAAGGGACTTTAGCTGCTGTGCAAATTTCTCACCAAGAGTGGATTTCTCATCCTGAATCTCAGTGGTTAAAGGATGTTTTGATGCACTGTAACTGATTTTTGTAATTTGAATGGTATTTTACTGTAATGCGTAGAGCAAGATACAGTAAAATGTGTATACAGTACATTACTGTAAATAGCAAATGATTATGTGAAAATATATGGTCATTATTGTAATTCTTCTGTACTGTAAATCCATTTACAGTAGTGAACCTGCCCACAAAAAACTGACCAATGGCAAGGGAGATTTCTTTTCAAATATTCTTTTCCATACTGTTTGGTGAAACTGGGAATTCAATTTTACAACGGTGATTCATCGAAAAGGTTAGTATATTGTTTGTATTATTATATTTAATTATATCAAATGGAGACATTTTCAAATGTTTTGGCTTGTAATGTTAACAGCATACTAACGTGCGTCACCTGATTAAAGATTGTTTTATTAATAGTATATTTTTGTCTTTTGGCACCCATGTTTTTTGGCTGTTGGCTAGGAGTTGTCTGTGACTGATGTCATAACGGTGGTGAATAAATTCATATCAAATAAATTAGCTGAAGAAACCCTTAATTTAACAGAGAAAAACGTTTGTGTGTTCCTCTACCGCTTTAACGTTAGCTAACCAGGAGGAAGAGGAGTGTTTAACTTAATGTAAAAAGCTAATGTGAAATACTAAAAAGTGTTTAAGCAGAGTTTATTATTATTATTATTTTATTCAAGTGCATCTTTTTTTTATTTTCAAGGTTGTGGTCTGGATCGTGTTCGAGTCCCAGATTGGAGGTGTCTTTTGTCTTTTCTGGTGTTTCCGTCGTAACGGTAACTTAAGCAGAAAAACAAAAGATAAAGAAACTGGCACTTAAACGTATGTTATTTGACTTTAATATTAAAACATTACAATTAAATCAGCAGCCTCTCATAACATTATGTTTCGTGGTTGATATTTTTGAGCAACTAGTTAGTGGTTACTGTAAAAATTACCGCGCGATTTGTGTACAAACAATGTCATTTATCTGTGTGAACGCTTTCCTGGTTTTACCACCATATCAAAATGCATACGAACCTGACGAATTCTAGATTTGCCAACTTGACCTTGCAGTTTTCATCTATGATTACCACAATGACGTACTTCAGAGAGAGAGAGGATTCACTCTTTCTTTTGGCTGATGTAAATATTAATGTTAATTTGAACAGCTGTTTCTAGAGAATATTGATTGTAATTAGGATTATAGTTTGACATTTCAAAGACTATTCCTGTTTTGTATACATGTGTCATGCATTTGAGGGTCCATTTTATTTGCATCATTCAAAAATCAATCTTTACATGTAATAAGCCTGTTATAGAATTTAACTTTAAATTGCAAGATACAGTAGGCAGACATACTTGAGCTGGTCAAGGGGTTGTATCACAAGATATAACACATAGTGACATATAAGCATAACCTTTATAGAGGAGCCTATTAGAAAGTATTGTTAAGAAAGACACGAGTATGTTCTCTATATATTTAATGAATTTGTTTCTACTTTTTGTTAATTGCTGCACTTAGGTCACTGCAACTCCAACCAAGGCCGGATTTACCACCGGGCCGATTGGGCTGGTGCCTCCAACCTGTAGGGGGCCTCCAAGACCCCACTAACTGTGTGGCCTCATACTTTTTTTTACATTTTGTAATTTTTTTATTTAAAATTAAATAAAAAATATATATATTATGGAGTGCGTGTTTGTGTGTATGTGTGTTAACAATAATTTATTTGCACACAAAAAAAGTATAATGATCAGTTTTTTGGCCGTGTCTGATGTTGACAATGAGTCAGGTTACACATTATTTATTTATTTTCTATGTAAAATTTAGCTTTGAACTTGGCTTAAAGCTGTGCAATAAATATCTTTGTAAATCAGGTCTTCATGTCTATTTCAGGTCAAAACACTGTATAAAAATCACTATATTTAACTAAAATATTGAATCAGTTTGTTAAGCCAGCTGCATCAACTATATTCAACTATATTGATGGTGAGCATCCTCAATAAAGAGCACTTTGTATTAACTTGATAAGCACGTTTGTTTGCCTTATTTCCATATGTAATGACCCTCAAATTTTATCTGCAGGGCTTGTACATTGAGTAGTGTTAGTGAAAGTAATCAAGACAAAGGGATCTGATTCTCTGCCAGGCCCAAGGGACATAAATGAGTGGTATGAGGTCAAAGCAGCTCTACACCTGCTGGTGGCTAGACCCCAGACCAAATTTCTTCATTATACAGAGCAGAGACAGAGAACTGAAACAATAATGATTGATGATGATGTAGGGATGTGATTGGGTTTCAGTGACCCAATGCAAATTTAAGTAAGGACAGAGAGGCATTTGTTGTGATGGATTACATAATCTTGTGTCTAAAATTGTGTTTGAATGATTTAGTCCCAGCTGTAGGGATGTGAAATATGCTGGTTATCACTGTATGGTACAGTAATACCATACTGCAAGTCCTGTTTCTGAACCTATATTCATTAAGTTCAGATGCCACACATTAATATAAATTATTTATTTTTATTATTTCTGTGAAAATCATATTTAATTATTGGACTATGTAGCATGCTTTCTAATATAGTGAAAAACAATGTTTTAAATGTTCATTTCTCTTTTTTTGAGATCATGTAATATCACTGTAAAGTATACCAAATATTCTTAAAATAAACCTTTTGTGAGAGTCATGAATAAATGCAGTTTTGCTCTGTTGAGTGATATTAGATGAAAACAGTGTTGAAATATGCAAGGAAAGGTATGTGCAAGACAGGTTACCACTTAGTCAATCGGTTACATCGAATCTGTAATTCAGAGGAGAATTTTGAAAAACAGTCTCGCATAATATTTAATTTGTTTAAATCATGAAGATATCCACATGATTGTCTTCAGTCAGCAAATGATAAATGTAAAAGGACAAGACAACTACCAAGTCAGAATTATGAAAGAAAGATAGTTTTCAGCTAAATGTGTACTAACTTACAATAAGTCCTCTCAGGAAATAAAAAAATCTAAAAAAAATTCTGGTACATTCTGTCTACAGATACATCATTACAAAAACATCCTCCTTTATTTATCCATAAGAGATCCAGCTGTTGTAGAAAAGAAACATGCATTCATAAAGAGTTTTTATCCATGCAGAAACTGGCTTGCTCATCTATAATAAGAACTAATCAATTCACAGATGTACATATGTTGTACCCCTGAAAAGGGTAAGAAGATTAAAACAGAAAACTCGCACTCGCTGTTTCTCCACTGCAAGCTTTATGTTGAATGTTTTTGTAATTGACATTAAGCAGTTCTTTTTCACATTAACCTCATTGACATTTCTTAACATATATTCAACAATTTGTAACGTACACATTTAGTTACATGAGTACACTTCTGTATAATAGGCTATTTGAAAACCATGATACTATATAAAAGTATACAAAAAATTACATATAATAAGGCATTTAAAGCATTTTTCAATTACCTGAGAATAAAACGACTCGGTTACTAACGTAACCTCGGTTCCCTGAGAGGAGGGAATGAGTATTGCGTAAGTAGCTTATGCTATGGGAAAACTCAGTTTCTCGAGAAATATTGAAGTCTTTATGTAAAACGCATTGCAGCTGCACAGCAGACAGTAATGAGCGAGGCAGCTCGGTCATTGGCTGTGCTGCGGCAACTGCTCGAACCAATGACGGGCGACTCTGAACGCGCGACCAATGGCGCGCACCTGCGTTCGTGCGCTCAGAGCCCGCCGAAATTAGCATAGCCAGGCTATATAATGGGCACCCGTCATGCGAGTTCCTTTAGGTTCAATCGACTGAAGCCGAACTGACCAAGCACAAGCACGGCAGCTTACGCAATACTCGTTCCCTCCTCTCAGGGAACCGAGGTTACGTTAGTAACCGAGTCATTCCCTATCGAGAGGTCTCTCCTATTGCGTAAGTAGCTTACGCTATGGGAACACCCTGCAAAACGCTGTGCGTGCTGACTTCGCTCTATAAAGCCAGAGGCAGATGCCTGAGCCTTAAAGCAAAGTGAATATTCCACGAGCAGGCCAACGGCGAGCTATATAACGGGATAACACAGAGCGCCTTTGCCCCAAGGTGGGGCGCTCATTGTACAAACACAAGCACGTATCTTATGTACTGAGTTTTCTATGTACTGATATGCATAAAAAATCCTTTAAGTCGGTCAGAGACGGACCTTGTAAGGGAGGAGATAATGCTCAGAATATACATACTCCAGTCCATTCTACAGTCAGGCTGATAGAATGTTGGAATGCATCTTTCTATGTACTGATATGCATAAAAAATCCTTTAAGTCGGTCAGAGACGGACCTTATAAGGGAGGAGATAATGCTCAGCATATACATACTCCAGTACATTCTACAGTCAGGCTGATAGAATGTTGGAATGTAATGAGGGGACCTGTAGGTTATAAAACCTGATAAATGTCGAAGGCGAGGCCCAGCCCGCCGCCGCACAAATATCTTCAATGGGTATCCCACTCGACCAAGCCCACGAGGAGGCCATGCTCCTCGTAGAGTGAGCTCTGACGCCTAAGGGGCATTGAAGGCCCTTGGCTTCATAAGCTAGCGCTATAGCATCCACTATCCAGCTCGATATTCTTTGGTTTGAGACTGCGAGACCTTTAGTGCGGCCGCCAAAGCATACGAATAATTGTTCCATCTGTCTGAACAGGGCAGAACGTTCCAAATATACTCTGAGCGCCCTGACCGGGCAGAGTAAATTAGCGTCGCTTTTGTCTGCTGGGGACGATAGCGCTGCCAGAGATATCACCTGTGCTCTGAAGGGTGTGGAGAGCACTTTAGGAATATACCCGTGCTTTGGCCTAAGGACAACTCTGCAGTCGTTAGGTCCAAATTCCAGGCAAGCAGCGCTTGAGGTCGCCCACTCTCTTGACTGAGGTGAGCGCCAGCAAGAGCGCAGTTTTGAGCGAGAGCTGTTTAAGGTGCACGGTTCGGAGAGGTTCGAACAGGGCACTCTTGAGTGCGTCCAGGACCGTGGCCAGGTCCCAGATCGGCACCGAGGGGGGGCGAGGAGGGTTCATCCTCCTAGCGCCTCTTAGGAAACGAATGATTAGGTCGTTTTTCCCTAATGAACGTCCTTTATCAGGATTGTGTGACGCCACTATGGCAGCCACATAGACTTTGAGCATGGAGGGTGTGCGGCCCGCCTCCAGCAGCTCTTGCAAAAAGGCGAGTACACTTGGTATCTCGCACGATTTGGGGTTCAAGCTCTTGGTATCACACCAGTCACTGAACACTTTCCACTTTTGGGCATATAAACGCCTCGTAGAGGGTGCTCGCGCCTCAGTGATGGTTCTCAAAACTCCACAGGGGAGGTTCTCGGGAACCCGTTGAGGGGCCATGCATGGAGGTCCCACAGATCGGGGCGGGGATGAAGAATCATCCCGTTGGCCTGCCTGAGGAGATCTAGCCTCAACGGAATCGGCCATGGGGCAGATTGCATCATCTGCATCAGTTCTGGAAACCACGTTTGGTTGTTCCAGAGTGGGGCTACCAGGATCACTGCACATCTCACTTCCCTGATCCGACTGATGACCTGAGGTAGCATCGTGATCGGGGGAAAAGCATACAAGGGGCGGCTCGGCCAGACTTGGGCAAGCCGAAAGAAAAGAGAAGAAAAGGGGGCATTGCGCGTTTTCCCTGGAGGCGAAGAGGTCGACCTCTGCCTCGCCAAAGTTTTGCCATAACCACTGACCATCAGGGGGTGGAGAGACCATTCAATGGGAGAACCTTGTCTCTGGACAGCATGTCTGCTCCCTGGTTCAGGGCGCCTGGCACATGCGCTGCTCTCAGCGAGCGCAGGTGGTGTTGTGACCATAAGATGAGCTCCCTGGCCACAGAGTGCAGGGAGCTCGACCTGATTCCACCCTGGCGATTTATATACGAAACTACCGTCATGTTGTCCGTTCATTTCCAGACAGTTTATATGTAGGCGCTTTTCCGGGTTTGACCAAAAGCCGGATACAGGCCTGCCCTCGTAAAGGGCCCCCCATTTTTTCTCCACGTATTTACGCCCAGACTCACACCGGTTTGATACCAGTTGACGGCTTTCCAGGGCGTCAGGGCTTTTATACAGCCGTGATTCGCTCTGATCAAAAAGTGGCCCGAGCGCCACGCGTGAGTGGGGACACGGCTCTTGAGCCAGCGCTGGAGAGGACGCATGTGCAACAATCCTAGCTGGAGTACCGCCGATGCCGAGGCCATGAGACCGAGCATTCTTTGAAAACGTTTGACGGGGGCGTGTGTGCCCGTTCTAAATGATGTTGCAAGGCGTCGAATAGAGAGCGCGCGCTCTGATGAGAGGCGCGCTGTCATCTGCACTGAGTCTAGCACTATTCCCAGAAAAGAGATATTCTGGCTGGGGGATAGCACGCTCTTTGCAAAATTGATTCTCAGACCCAGGCATTCTAGATGGCTGATAATCCAAGATCTGTGCATCGTTAACTGACCCTCTGATTGTGCTATGATTAGCCAATCGTCGAGGTAATTCAGTATTCGC
The DNA here is from genome assembly GCF_025860055.1 of Xyrauchen texanus. Classification (NCBI taxonomy): domain Eukaryota; kingdom Metazoa; phylum Chordata; class Actinopteri; order Cypriniformes; family Catostomidae; genus Xyrauchen; species Xyrauchen texanus. The sequence goes on along the minus strand of NC_068286.1, from coordinate 24,776,575 downwards.
ACTCCCCGCTGTCTCAGGGGGGAAAGTGCCGCGTCCATACATTTTCGTGAATGATAGCCGAATTGTAGTACTGTGTACTGGTATGACTGTCCCTCGAAAGCGAATCTCAGAAAAGGCCTGTGATGAGGCGCTATCGGAATGTGAAAGTAAGAGTCTTTCAAATCCACTGATAGAAACCAATCCCCGGGGCGAACTTGCGCGAGGATATGTTTGGTTGTTAACATTCTGAACGAGCGAATCATTAAAGCTTTGTTCAGATGTCTGAGATCTAGGATGGGGCGGAGGCCACCGTCCTTTTCGGACGAGAAAATAGCGGCTGTAAAAACCCGCCTCGCTCATAGAGGGAGGAACAGTTTCTATAGCGCCCTTCTCTATCAGTTTGAGCACCTCGGTGCGTAGAACATGTGACACATCTTTCCTCACTTTCGTCTCGACCACCGCTGAAAAGCGGGGCGGTCTGCGAGCGAATTGAAGTGATTAACCGTGTTTTATTATGTTCAAAACCCATTTCGGCATGTCGAGGATTTTTTCCCAGGCTTTTGCTCGCACAGATATGGGCTGAATGCTGGCTGGGGGCATGTCGCTGTGACGTATGGGCCCCACCGGCAAATTGCCTTGTGCTAACACTGAGTTTACAGCTCTCAGAGGCGCAGGTGGCGCGCTGAGCAGCCGTGTTGAGTGCCGAGTGCAGAGGTGCGTGTGAGAGTACAGGCACGCGCGCTATCTCCTAAATGCTTGCAGCATGAGTCGGAGAAATGCTTGAAACTGTATGAACAGAGTTTTCGGGTGGGGGTGCATACATCGTAATAGGCACGCGCGCCACATTCATAAAGCTTCCCGCTTTTAGCGGGGCGTCTCTTGGCTCGCGCATCGCATCTGTGATGTTTGCGGCATGAGACAGAGAACTGTTTGAAACTGTATGGGCAGCACTTATGGGTGGGGGTGCATATACTGTAGTAGGCACGGACACCACTTTCATAAAGTCTTCCGCTCGCGGCGGGTCTTTTTTGGCTATGCATACAGTGTTTGTGTGTAGGGGTGCATGCAGGACAGCAGGCACACGCGCTACCTTTATAGTATTTCCCGCTTTTACTGGGGAAGTGTTTATAACTGTGGGAACAGTGCTTGTGTGTAGTGGTGCATACATGACAATAGGCACACGATCTACATTTATTGGACGTCCAGCCTGAGCTGGGGAAGTATTTGGCACTGCTTGGACAGTATTGGTATGTGGAAATGCACACTTTAGTGTGGACATGTGAACCCTTAGTGACACAGGCAGAAAATGACTCTTTTCTTGATTTCTGTGTGTCGCCGTTAAAACGGCATTTGATTGCAGGTGAGCGAGTTCTGTGACTGGCCCATTGACTGCTGTACAGACATTTCCAACCGCCTGTAAGGGGACTGGGTAATGTTTTACATGTTTTAGAGAGAGTGGTCCGGCCTTTGCGAGACACGTACTCTCTCTTTTTCTTCCTATTGCTAGGAAGACTTACGAGGCTCCGGGTTCAGCACGATCTTGGGCCGAGGACCTCGTTGCTCAGGCGGCTTTCTTCGGCCAGCGGAATGCGAGCGGCGTCGAGCGTCCGTTTCAGGTCTGCTCTTCGGCTTTTGGGAGACGGGAGGGGCCACCCTGGCTCGCTGCTGCTGCTGAGGCGGTCTCTGGTGAGACGAGCTGGAGCGCTTGGGCAGGAAGTGACGCATAGCTTGCGAATCCTTCCGGGCCTCAGTGAAGCGTTCAGTGAATTCTTTTACCGCTGATCCGAACAGGCCGCTTGGAGCGATAGGCGTGTCAAGGAATGGCGCCTTATCCGCGTCCTTCATCTCCATTAGCGTCAGCCACAGATGGCGCTCAAGGACAGTCAAATTAGCCATGGCCCGGCCGATGGATTGGGCGGTGGCCTTCGTGGCTTGCAGGGCTACGTCAGTGGCGCTGCGCAGGTCCTTGAAAGCTTCAGGTTCAGGTCCAGTCTCGTCCATGGTACGGAGAAGTTTGGCCTGGTAAACTTGTAAAACCGCCATTGAATGAAGCGCTGACGCAGCTTGGCCGGCGGCAGCATATGCGCGACCGGCGAGAGCTGAGGTGGATCTGCAGGGCTTCGAGGGATGAGAAGCTTTAGCTTTCCATCCGGCGGTGGAGGGTGGGCACAGATGGTTGGCCACAGCCTCCTCGAGGGGCGGAGTTCCCTCGTAGCCTCTTTCTCTTGCGCCATCCACTGAGGAGAGCGAGGAAGAAAAAGAAGGCTTCAGGCGAGCAGAGTGCGGGGCTTTCCACGACTTTGTGAGTTCGTTGTGCACTTCGGGGAAGAAAGGAGAAGGTCTCTGTCGAGGGGCCTGCCGGCGCCCCTGCAGGAACCACTCGTCCAGCCGGCTGCGGGCGGGTTCTTCCGGAGAAGACCAGTCGAGCCCGAGGTCTTCTACGGCTTCTACGGGATTGATTTGGACAATCTCAGAGTCCATGCTGGTGCCCGTGCTCGTGTCCGCTGATGTGGATGGCGCGGGGTCGAAACTCGCTGTCCCTGTTCTCCACTGCAAGCATTATGTTGAATGGAGAAATCCCGCAAGCTCTTCCCCTAGTGTTCACGCAGACCAGAACAATCGATCGTCCAACTTATCGTGCCAATTAACTGATCACAGATAAACTCAGAATAACTCTAAACTACATATTTATATTTTATAAACTTTTCTACATATTAAAAATAGGGAATATATATATAAATAAAACAGTTTACACAGACTTATGCATTTTTAAAATACACATGTTCCTTTTCACTCTGTCACAATCTCCCCTACAAAATAAATGTCGTCTCGACATTCTCTTTAAAGCGTCTCTCAGTTCCTTTTGTAAGTTGCATAAAACAATATTGTAGTGCAAGACTTTCTATTCAATCTTTTCACAGTCCATGGCTCGTCCCGAACTTAATAGTTCACTTTATGGAGAAAAGAGTTTATCAGAAAGAACAGTCCATAAGTGTATCAAAGTGCAAAAAAAATAAATTAAAGAGGCATGAAACAACAGTCCATATACCTTTGATTTCAAGAGTTCAACAGCCTCTCAAGCCTACAGTCCATAAGGCAAAAAGTGCATTGTTTTCTCAATGTTTCAAAGTTCAAAACTGTTAAAGGCAATATTCCTCAAACAAAACAGTCCATAGTTTTCTCAAATTGTGAGACTGTAACAGTCTATAATGCAAAGAGTCTTCTGGTTTCAAGATCACAATCTCATATTTTATGGTTCTTAACCATTCATGGTCCTTATTTAGTGGATTCTATACATCAAAGGCAACTGGTAGCAATATTGCTGAACAGGTGGCAACCATGTCGACAGACACTGTGCAGGCATGTAAAGTAAGTTCGGTTGTGGTGTTTGCACAATCCCATTTAGATGCTTGACGTCATAAGATGGTGTACCAAGTTCATCATAGGTTAGTACTCTTGGTGGGCATCTTTCCCTTTTAGGCAGCTGGTAAATTTGCTCTCTTTCACTCTCTTGGTCCCTTTCAGCAGGCGACATGGGAGCAGGAACTTGTTCATCGGCAGGTAAGTTAAACTCTTGTTCTGCACTGTCGATCCCCGCAGGTGACTCTTGTTCCTCTTGGTCATTCTCCACAGAAGACATGGACTCAGGAACCTGTTCCAGGACCTCATTTGGATGCTCATCGGACTCTGAGGTAAGTAGTGGTTGAAGGTTTTCAGGTTCAACAACATAGTCTGATTGAAGTACTTGTGGAGACACATAATGAAAGTCCAATTCATATTCACTCCCTTCATCAGACTCTAGATCACAACTTTGAAGCTTTTTCAACTCCTGTTTCTGTCTGGGTTTTGGATGCGGAGCAGTTTCGAGAGGTAGGTGGTCACAAGGCATTAATAAATTGTGATGGAGGACTCTGGATCGTCCCTTTCCCCTTTCTGGCTTAACTTCGTAAATTGGAAGCTCACCCCCCATCTGTCGCACAACTTTATGGATGCTATCTTCCCAGAAATCGCGAAGTTTACCCGGGCCTCCTCGTGGTGTTAAGTTCTTTACAAGGACACGATCACCTGGCTGCAGTGTAGTGCTCCTCACCTTGTTGTCAAAATTCTTTTTGCTCCTGTCCGCAGATTTTTTAGCACACTCTCTGGCAATTGTACACTCACCTAAAGGATTATTAGGAACACCTGTTCAATTTCTCATTAATGCAATTATCTAATCAACCAATCACATGGCAGTTGCTTCAATGCATTTAGGGGTGTGGTCCTGGTCAAGACAATCTCCTGAACTCCAAACTGAATGTCAGAATGGGAAAGAAAGGTGATTTAAGCAATTTTGAGCATGGCATGGTTGTTGGTGCCAGACGGGCCATTCTGAGTATTTCACAATCTGCTCAGTTACTGGGATTTTCACGCACAACCATTTCTAGGGTTTACAAAGAATGGTGTGAAAAGGGAAAAACATCCAGTATGCGGCAGTCCTGTGGGCGAAAATGCCTTGTTGATGCTAGAGGTCAGAGGAGAATGGGCCGACTGATTCAAGCTGATAGAAGAGCAACTTTGATTGAAATAACCACTCGTTACAACTGAGGTATGCAGCAAAGCATTTGTGAAGCCACAACACGCACAACCTTGAGGCGGATGGGCTACAACAGCAGAAGACCCCACCGAGTCCCACTCATCTCCACTACAAATAGGAAAAAGAGGCTACAATTTGCAAGAGCTCACCAAAATTGGACAGTTGAAGACTGGAAAAATGTTGCCTGGTCTGATGAGTCTCGATTTCTGTTGAGACATTCAGATGGTAGAGTCAGAATTTGGCGTAAACAGAATGAGAACATGGATCCATCATGCCTTGTTACCACTGTGCAGGCTGGTGGTGGTGGTGTAATTGTGTGGGGGATGTTTTCTTGGCACACTTTAGGCCTCTTAGTGCCAATTGGGCATCGTTTAAATGCCACGGCCTACCTGAGCATTGTTTCTGACCATGTCCATCCCTTTATGGCCACCATGTACCCATCCTCTGATGGCTACTTCCAGCAGGATAATGCACCATGTCACAAAGCTCGAATCATTTCAAATTGGTTTCTTGAACATGACAATGAGTTCACTGTACTAAAATGGCCCCCACAGTCACCAGATCTCAACCCAATAGAGCATCTTTGGGATGTGGTGGAACGGGAGCTTCGTGCCCTGGATGTGCATCCCACAAATCTCCATCAACTGCAAGATGCTATCCTATCAATATGGGCCAACATTTCTAAAGAATGCTTTCAGCACCTTGTTGAATCAATGCCACGTAGAATTAAGGCAGTTCTGAAGGCGAAAGGGGGTCAAACACAGTATTAGTATGGTGTTCCTAATAATTCTTTAGGTGAGTGTATATGCCTCTTCCATTCCCTGTTTCCATTTTTCTATATACTCTTTCTCGTTACAGGAGGACATTTCTGAATTCAGCCCAAACAGCATGTCAACAGGCAGTCTTGGAGACCTCCCATATAACAGGTAAAAGGACAGAACCCTGTGACTTCTGAGCGGGTACAATTGTAAGCATACAGTAGCTTATTCAAGGAGTCTTTCCAGTTCGACTTTTGACTTTCCGTGAGTGTTCTGAGCATCTGTAATAGTGTCCTATTAAAACGCTCGGCTTGGCCTTGCGGGTGATACGGGTGATACGGGAGCCTGTGATGCCGCAGTACTTTTGGAGCTGTTCAAACAATGCATTCTCAAACTCTCCACCTTGATCATGGTGTATGCGCGAGGGGAAGCCAAATTTTAAGGCAAAATCATTAAAGATTTGATCTGCAGCGGTTTTACCTGATTTGGAAGTAGTGGTGTATGCTTGGGCGAATCGGGTGAAATGGTCCACTACCACAAGAATATACTCAAAACCTCCTTTACAGCGGTCTAAGTGGAGGAAATCAATTGAGATCAATTCAAAGGGCTGGGTCGTAACAATGTTTGTTAATGGAGCTCTTATCTCATAACAGGGCTTCTTCTGCTTTAGGCATCTGCATGTTTTTGTGACATAATGCTCAATGTCTGCCTGCATATATGGCCAAAAGAAACGTTCACGAATGAGTGAGAGAGTGCGCTCTGTACCTTGATGGCCCATTTCATCATGGAGCTCTCGCAAGACTGTTTCTTTATATTTCTCGGGCAGGACCAACTGTGTGCGGGTGGAAGTGGTTCGGCAGAGGACACCATCCTTATCAATGGTAAGTTTTCTCCATTCACGAAACAGGCATTTTGTTTTTAGGCTGTATGTCTTGAACTGTTTTGCTTGTGGTTTTAATTCAGACAGCTTGCATTGATATACGGGACTAATTTCCTGGTCATTGATTTGAGCTTCTCTAAACTCATTTACAGACAATGGAGTTATGGTTGGAACTGCTGAACAGACTTCGATGGAAGAACATTTTGTCGAGACTGACCATGGAATGCTGAGTCCTTCTTGAACTTCTACCGCTTGAATTGTTGCACCTATCACGTCTGATGACAACTCCTCAGAACACTCATTCATCACAGTTTCTATGTCAAGGGACAATCTGGATAGTGTATCAGTGTCAATATTTTCTCGGCCAGGGCGGTATCTAATTGTAAAGTGGAAATCTGCCAATTCGGCCACCCACCTGCAACCTGTAGCATTCAGTTTGGCAGTTGACAGGACATATGTAAGGGGATTGTTGTCACTATAAATGGTAAAAGTAGGAGCATAGTACAAGTAATCACGGAATTTTTCAGTGACTGACCACTTCAGAGCAAGAAATTCAAGCTTGCCTGAGTGTAGGTGGTAATTTTTCTCAGCAGCAGATAAAGTACGTGATCCGTAGGCAATCACACGAAGTTTTCCATTTTGATTCTGGTACAATACTGCACCCAAGCCTTGGGCTGATGTGTCCGTATGCAGGACAAAAGGCTGTGAAAAGTCAGGGAATGCTAATACAGGGGGCTGGAGCAGACAGTCAATTAGTTGCTCAAGAGTGTTCTGATGCTGATCAGTCCCGGTAATAGGCTTACTCGATGGAACACCAGTTTTCGTGCCTTTTGTCTTTGGCTTCCTCGGATTGTCTCTCATGTGGGCATTATCTTCTGGAGTGCTTTTTAACAGGTCGTACAAAGGGCTAGCGATGCGAGAGAAATCTTTAATGTACTGCCTGTAGTAGCTAAGTAGACCAAGAACTCTCCTCCACGCACCAACATTTTTGGGTTGTTTGTCTTTCAGGGATCTGACAGCTTCTGTGTCTGCAGGATCAACTTTACTTCCCTCTATTCTACCCAGATAGCGGACTTCAGGTTTGAAAAGCTCACACTTATTTGGCTTGAGTTTGATGCCATGTTCCTTAAGCCGTTGCAGCACTTTCCTTACATCCTGGACGTGGTTCTCAAAGGTTTTACTAAACACCAAGGTGTCATCAAGGTATGGGATGCATATTTCGTCTCGCAGGCCTTCTACGCATTCTTCCATACACCGTTGGAAGGCTGCTGGAGCATTCATCAGCCCAAAAGGAATTCGCACCCATTCATATAGACCCCAGGGTGTCACGAAAGCCGTTAGGTGCTTACTTTCTCTTGACATGAACCCCTGGTGGTAGGCCTTCCCTTGATCTAATGATGAAAACCAAGAATTGCCACCGAGGCTGTCCATGATGTCCTGCACTCTCGGAATCGGTTGTCTATCTGGGTGAGTCTTTCGATTTAGGTCTCTATAATCAATGCATAAATGAAGGCTGCCATCTTTCTTTCTTACGCACACGATTGGAGAAGAATATGACGAGTTGGATTTTTCAATCCATCCCTGTGCTATGAGGTCATGCAAATATTCTTTCATCTCACGATACAGGGGTTTTGGCACAGACAAATAAGTGCGACTAACTGGCTCCTCATCTTTAAGTGAAATACTCAATTGCAAATCTCTAACAGACCCAATGTCGTTGTCTGACTTAGAAAATGAATGGCACTCTTCTCTTAGCATTTGCTGTACTATCTGTCTCTGATCTTTACTCAGGTGGCTGACATCGACGGGCGGGTCCCATTCATCAGCACTGGTGTGGTCAAGACAGTTATCCGCAACCTGGATGTGACATACTCCAACAGAGGTAGGGTTTGCTGGCACCTCAAACATACCTGCAGGTAAGACATTCTTGACAAGCTGTACTGTGCCGATCGGAGTCTGGCCCATAAGAGTTACATCATGGTCAGTGTGATTGTACACCCCAATTGTAATATTTGTTGGAGCCCCTTTTTTCAACCTCACTAGACTTTCTGGGAATTCAAGCCCCTCCGGCCACTGGTGATTCACATCAGGTTCAAAAATGAATGTGCTGTCCTCTTTAACTGGCTGTATATACACTCGGCATGAGACCTGCACATTACTACGTTTGGGGACGTTAACATACACTTTTTTGGTATTTACTGTGTATTCACATGAGCTCTCTGCACTCAGAAGTTGAATGAATGCCTGGACTTTGCTCCTCTTTAGGCTGGGGAATGCAGTTTTCACAGTTCTCTCAAGTATGTTGTTGTTTATGGTGTTTGGTTGTGCTTGTTCAATGGAGTTCACAATTTGTTCTATCACATTGAAACCTATGATGGGGTGAGAGAGATTTTGACCCCTTGCTACGAGCATAGGAATGACAAGTTGAGCTTTGTGAGATGCTTGTGATGATAATTTGAATGTCACTTCAACATATCCAATATAGGGCATATCAATGCCGTTGGCAGCTACAAGGTTCAACGTATTTGGAGCCTCAATGGTACTTCTGGTTAGTACTCCTGTTTCCACACTTCATCAATAACACATACCTGAGAGCCGGTGTCCCACAGTGCTTGAAATGGCTGGCCGTGCAGGTAACATTCAACGAGACATTGCCTCCCAACTAATAATGTCACCGGGGAATGCTGGTTAACCTGTGTGTTGCAAGGGGTGTGAATACTCATTGTCTTAGAGAAGTTTGACACTGATCTTGTTGAGTTGATGCAAGTTCGCTTATGTTCAGTCCAATGGTGAGTTTGGCGGATCTTAGAACAATACAGTACCTTTTTACATTGTGAACACTGCTTCATCTGCCTTTCTGTCCTTCCACAGGCTGCACATCTCTGGGACTGGTCAGTAGATCTGGTTACTCCCTGTCCCGCGGAAGTAACCGGTATCCATTTAAAGGAATCTCTCTTGAAGGCTTAATGCCACGAATTCTGCATCCTGATTGGAAGTGCTCACTACTGCCACATCGAAAACAATGCATGCAACGGTCCTTTGTTCTCTGCTGCTGACAATTGAAGCACTTTCTTGCTTGGGAACGAGGAGTCGGTGCTATATATTGTCGAGGCATATACTGGGGTTGAAATTGAGTGTTCACTCTGGTTTGATTGGCACCTGGTGATGTCCAATAGGGCTGCACTTGACACTGAACAATCTCTCTGTCAGAAGCTCTCTGCGAAGGAATGGGAAATTGTGGTGAGGCAAAGGCTGGTTGCTGCAACGTTTCCCTGATGTGAGCTATTTCAGCATTGAGTGTTTTTAATGAAGCTACATCAGTTCTCAGCTCTTTAAGTTCTGTAAGCACATCGAAAGAGGATTTCGGCACGCTTTGAGTCACACTGGATTTCTTATCAGTCACTTCACCACTGGACTTAACTGCATGGACAACCATAGTTGTGTGCTGCACATTGGTTTTATTTTTCTTCTGTCTTTCTGCCTCATTAGCACAAGCACTGTTTAATTTCTCCAACAGAGCCTCATCTGTGGTTTTGGGGTCCAGAAGTAGGGGCTGCATGTCTACTTTTATGCTGTCACTTTGGAGACCGGTGAGTACAGTATGTAAGAACATGCTTTGAACTAATGCTGGATCATATTTGAGGCCTGATTCTGCTTCTTGGGACGCAAACAAGATTTTCTGGTGCAGGTCAAGAACACGCATAAGGAAGCTCTGTGGTGTTTCTTTGTTCCCTTGGCATTCAGAGGTAAGTTGCTTATAAAGTTCAGTTGCATTTTTTTCTTGGAAGTGAGAGCGCAGGATTCATCTTAAGTTAGGTAGAGTCAGGTTTGGTTTTCCTTCTAAATAGCTTCTTAACTGTAAACCTGGGGCAATGGCACGAATGACTGCATCAACAATCTCACATTCTGGGTAGCCTCTGCTCAAACCGTTCTCAATTTGGTGTGCTAAACTTGAAAAAATTAATTTATCTTTTTGACCTGGGTCACCAATTTGTCCAGAAATTTTGAAATCTTTGCGCCAAGGTGGACTAGGGTGTTGGGTATTCACTAAAGGTTGTGGGTGTGCAGTAATTTGAAGCTGAGGCTGGACAATGCTAAATTTTGTGTTCACTTCTTCCAACTGTTCGATTTCACTCAATTTTTGTTTCATTGCGCTTTTTATCTCATCTAACTCCCTTTGCAATCTATCTTCTTCCGTGACTTCGCTTGGTCTTGCGGTCTCATTTTCAGTGGCTGTATTTACTTCTGTAATTTGATCTCTAAGGCTTAACAGTACAGACAAGCCACCATCTTCTAGTTCAGTCATGTCATCTTCGAGATGTTGAAGGATATGCGAGATCAAAGACATGCGAGATTTAGATGAAACTTCCTCTTGATCTGCTATTTTCAGGAACTCACAAACACCAAGAAGCTTGTCTTTGGGTAGTAGGTTTAACATGGCAATAACTTCAACTTGCATTTCCTCTAACACTGTTGTCTCCATTTTGACAATAGAGTGGGCCTTTTCACTGAGTTGGGGCTTATGATGACTGAGACTGACTGAACTTTTGTTTCACCTGATGATCTCTATGGCCTCAGGTTTATGGTTCTTTGCCTCTGTCTTGCCTTTACTGCAGGAACTCTATCCACTCTCCACTGTTGATCTGGGTTATTTTAGGGGATTCACTGCATCAGGAAGTGTTGGAATTATGCAATCATCTGTCATAACACCCCAGAAAACAATGTCGAATAATTTCCCTCATGTGCAACTTCAATCCTTCGCTATCATAGGTCATGAAGAACTAACAAAACTTATCGAAACATCAAAAGCCACAACTTTTTTGTTAGATCCTATACCAACTAAGCTCTTAAAAGAGGTATCTCCTGTAATATCAGAACCTCTTCTTAATATCATTAACTCCTCGCTATGCTTAGGACATGTCCCAAGAAACTTTAAAATGGCAATTATCAAACCGCTAATTAAGAAGCCACAACTTAATCCTGGAGAACTTGCTAATTATAGACCGATTTCAAATCTCCTGTTTATGTCAAAAATACTAGAAAAGGTAGTATCCTCCCAAATATGTTCATTTCTACAGAGAAATAGTATATATGAAGAATTTCAATCAGGATTTAGGCCTCATCACAGTACAGAGACTGCACTTATCAGAGTTACAAATGATTTGCTCTTATCATCTGATCGCGGCTGCATTTCTCTTCTAGTGCTTTTAGATCTTAGTGCTGCATTCGACACGATAGATCACGACATTCTCTTGAATAGGCTAGAGAATTATGTTGGAATTTGTGGAGTGGCATTAGCATGGTTTAGGTCATATTTAGCAGACTGCTACCACATTGTCTATGTAAATGAGGAATTGTCAAACCAAACAAAAGTAAAAATGGAGTGTCACAGGGATCAGTTTTAGGGCCTCTGCTTTTCTCCATGTATATGCTTCCCCTGGGAGATATTATCAGGAATCGTGGAATAAGTTTCCACTGCTATGCTGACGATACACAACTTTATATTTCTTCAAAACCTGATGAGATTTCACAATTCTCAAAATTAGCAGAGTGTATTAATGAAATAAAAGATTGGATGGCCAGAAATGTCCTTCTACTCAATTCTGACAAAACAGAGGTTCTAATTATTGGACCAAAAAACTCTAAAAATAAGCCACTAAAATATAATTTGACTCTAGATGGATGTGCTGTTACATCATCTTCAACAGCGAAGAACTTAGGTGTTATATTTGATACCAATCTGTCCTTTGAAAATCAAATTACAAATGTTTGTAGAACAGCATTCTTCCACCTAAGAAATATTGCTAAATTAAGGCATATGCTTTCTGTTGCTGATGCCGAAAAACGAATTCATGCGTTCATGACCTCAAGACTAGATTATTGTAATGCATTACTGGGAGGATGTCCAGCAAGATCAATAAATAAACTTCAACTGGTTCAAAATGCAGCAGCCAGAGTGCTGACGAGAACCAAGAAATATGATCATATTAGCCCCATTTATCATCATTACATTGGCTACCTGTTAAATTCCGTACTGATTTTAAAATTCTGTTAACTACGTACAAAGCTTTGAATGGTCTAGCTTCGCAGTACTTAAGTGATCTTCTACCACGCTATATTCCAACACGTTCATTAAGATCGCAAAATTCTGGCCTATTAATAGTTCCTAGAATATCAAAATCCACTAAAGGAGGAAGATCCTTTTCATATTTGGCTCCTAAACTATGGAATAGTCTCCCAAACACTGTTCGAGATGCAGACACACTCTCTCAGTTTAAGTCTAGACTAAAGACTCATCTATTTAGCCAGGCATACACCTAATTTATCCTCCAACCCACAATTAGGCTGCTTTAGTTGGGTCTGCCGGAACCAGAAACCAGAAACATTGAGCGTGATCTCTTACTCTGCAATAAATTAAATGGCATCTACGCTTACATCTTTTTATTTGTTTCCCTGTCTCAACCTCGGGACTCCTATCCTGAGGTCACCAGAACCAGCTGGATCCAGCACCATTCCTGCTTCATGTTGGACTCCACTGCTACATATCGCAGAATGATGATGACTAAATGCAGCCGGTGCCAGCCAAACATCACTTCAATCTATTATGACGGACTTCAGAGGATGAAATGATGCCAACTCCAACCTGCATCACCTCGGTCTATAGATGGACTACGATCTTGAAATGGAATGCATAGACTAACTATTGCCAACAAAAGCCTTCATCAGCCAATTAACAAGGACAATTGCATCTATGTGAACTTCTGCAATTAATCAAGATGGACTTCAAAGACTTTGGTCATTAATCTTACAGTTCAAACACAATCGATGTTTAATCACTGACCCTTAACACTTAGTTTAATAATTTTAAACCATGATTTTAACTATACATAATTAATATTTACATTACATTCAAAATGTTAGCCAGAGGGGAACTGGCCCCCACAGTGAGTCTGGTTTCTCCCAAGGTTATTTTTCTCCATTAATCAACATCTTATGGAGTTTTGTGTTCCTTGCCACAGTTGCCTACAACTTGCTCACTGGGGTTATTAATACAATTATCATTTAATTATTTTTAAACACTATTAAAAATCGTATTTTATCGAAATTACACAATGATGATTAATCGACTTTATAGACATTACAGTTTTATCGTCTGTTAATGCTGATATTCTGTAAAGCTGCTTTGAAACGATGTGTGTTGTGAAAGGCGCTATACAAATAAAATTGAATTGAATTGAAAAAATTGTCAGCCTGGTAAGTGACGACTGCCCTCCGAAGAGTAGAATCCCAAGCGGTGCCTCCAAAATGTTGTACCCCTGAAAAGGGTAAGAAGATTAAAACAGAAAACTCGTACACGCTGTTTCGCCACTGAAAGCTTTATGCTGAATGGAGAAATCCCGCAAGCTCTTCCCCTAGTGTTCACGCAGACCAGAACAATCGATCGTCCAACTTATCGTGCCAATTAACTGATCACAGATAAACTCAGAATAACTCTAAACTACATATTTATATTTTATAAACTTTTCTACATATTACAAATAGCGAATATATATATAAATAAAACAGTTTACACAGACTTATGCATTTTTAAAATACACGTTCCTTTTCACTCTGTCACACATACGGGGAGAATATTTTATATTAATTCATGAATCACATGTTCTATGACACGTGTAATATATACGTTAAAATGCCCTGCCCATTAATTTATATTGGAAAGACATCAAGATTTAAAATGCGTACGCTTTCTGCTCAGCCGCTGCCTTGACATTGGCGTTTGGTGGAACATGCACACAGCTAAGCACAACAGTCGAGAACTCCCTCGGGAGATAAAAGGCACGGGTGTTAATAGATAATAGCATTTACTTCCAATTAATTTATTAATAAATATAGTTTTAGAAGTACAATTAAAAGTTATGATAAAGTATGTAAAGCTATACCCACAGGTTTGTTAAGAATAATTCAAAGTAGTTTATCTGATCCTGTATCTAGGCCTGTTGTTTCTCTGCCTTCCTTGAAAATTTGTAATTTGGAACTAGTTGATAATAAGTGTAGTAACAAACTTATATATAAAGTGTTTAAACATATTATCACTGGGGATTTTCAGTGTTATTTTCTAGGAGATGTTGAAGTTTCAGTAAGAGATAAATCTTTCACCTTTTATCTTGCATACCCTGTTGCACCAAAGGTTAAGGAAACTCATTTCAAAATCCTATTTAGGATTTACCCTGTAGGAGATTTTTTATAGAAAAGATTTAATTTCGAGGTGGATCCTTGTGTTTTCTGTTCTTTCTTCCCTGAAACACTTAATCACCTTTTTTTTCAATGTGAATTTACTTCACAATTTTGGCTTGACATTTATAACTGGTTATCAGTAAAAATTGAGACAATTCCTCCTATTGTTCTACAAGATATCCTTTTTTATAAAAACAGTTTGAATCCCCAAATTTCTGACATGGTTAATATGGTATTGTTGCTGGGTAAATATCATATTCATACATGTAAATGGAAAAAAAGCAAGCCCTCCTTTAATTTAAATCATTCCAGAGCTTCAAATATTTAAAAAAAGAAAATAGAAAGATTGAATCTTTATGTTTTGCTATGTCAAAGTATTTGTTGTTTTAGTACATCCTTGTTTTGTGTTTTTATATATGTATGTATGTATGTATGTTTATGTATGTATGTGTGTGCATATGTATATGAATCTATATCCTATCGGTCTTGAATCTTGCTCCTTGTCCTTGTTCCTTTAAGTTTGTTCTGGTGTCTTACATTGTTGAATGCTCCCTGTTTTGTTTTGTGATGTAAAATTGCAATAAAAAAAAAAAAAAAAATAGCATTTACTTCCTATTTACAAACAATGGCTGAAACTATGCAGCCAGTAATACACAGCATCCCTCAATGGTCGGAGGATGCTATTGCATGCCTTCAAGTCTGCTTTGCCTGTACAGACAGGGAAGTCTTCGAGGGAGAGCTAGATGAGCAGACTTCAGTTATTACCGATTACATTCAATTGTGTATGTTCATTCAATCAGCACACTCTAGGTATTTACAAGTGCTGTCAAAAGAGACTTACAGTTATTTGTAAACTTAAACAGCCTAGTCTTCTGCATCAAAGTATTATTGAGTCAGTTCTTTTGTATGTGCCATTTGTTTTTTCCATATGCCAACAGGTACCAATAAGAACAAACTCTTAATGATAACTAATCTAGCCAGAAAAATGATTGGTATTCCGATCCCTAATTTATCAGACTGTGTTACTTTATATATGCTTCGGAAGGCACATAACATTTTAAATGATCCGGACCATCCACTTTTTCAGTATTTCATCCTCCTTCCTTCTTGCCATGTGCCCTACCCATGTGCAGAAAGGCCAGGTATGGAAGGAGTTTTGTTCCTATGGCTATACAAGCTTTAAACACATACAGTCAGGGCCATAAATATTGGTACATCGACACAATTCTAATATTTTTGGCTCTATACACCACCACAATGGATTTGAAATGAAACGAACAAGATGTGCTTTAACTGCAGACTTTCAGCTTTAATTTGAGGGTATTTACATCCAAATCAGGTGAACGGTGTAGGAATTACTACAGTTTGTATATGTGCCTCCCACTTTTTAAGGGACCAAAAGTAATGGGACAATACGCTGCTCAGCTGTTCCATGGCCAGGTGTGTGTTATTCCCTCATTATCCCATTTACAAGGAGCAGATAAAAGGTCCAGAGTTCATTTCAAGTGTGCTATTTGCATTTGGAATCTGTTGCTGTCAACTCTCAATATGAGATCCAAAGAGCTGTCACTATCAGTGAAGCAAGCCATCATTAGGCTGAAAAATCAAAACAAACCCATCAAGAGAGATAGCAAAAACATTAGGTGTGCCCAAATAAACTGTTTGGAACATTCTTAAAAAGAAAGAACACACCGGTGAGCTCAGCAACACCACAAGACCCGGAAGACCACGGAAAACAACTGTGGTTGATGACCGAAGAATTCTTTCCCTGGTGAAGAAAACACCCTTCACAACAGTTGGCCAGATCAAGAACACTTTCCAAGAGGTAGGTGTATTTGTGTCAAAGTCAACAATCAAGAGAAGACTTCACCCAAAAAAAATTGGTGAATACAGAGGGTTCACCACAAGATGTAAACCACTGGTGAGCCTCAAAAACAGGAACATTCTTAAAAAAAAAAGAACACACCGGTGAGCTCAGCAACACCACAAGACCCGGAAGACCACGGAAAACAACTGTGGTGGATGACCGAAGAATTCTTTCCCTGGTGAAGAAAACACCCTTCACAACAGTTGGCCAGATCAAGAACACTCTCCAGGAGGTAGGTGTATTTGTGTCAAAGTCAACAATCAAGAGAAGACTTCACCCAAAAAAAATTGGTGAATACAGAGGGTTCACCACAAGATGTAAACCATTGGTGAGCCTCAAAAACAGGAAGGCCAGATTAGTTTGCCAAACAACATCTGAAAAAGCCTTCACAGTTCTGGAACAACATCCTATGGACAGATGAGACAAAGATCAACTTGTACCAGAGTGATGGGAAGAGAAGAGTAAGGAGAAGGAAAGGAACTGCTCATGATCCCAAGCATACCACCTCATCAGTGAAGCATGGTGGTGGTAGTGTCATGGCGTGGGCATGTATGGCTGCCAATGGAACTGGTTTTCTTGTATTTATTGATGATGTGACTGCTGACAAAAGCAGCAGGATGAATTAATTCTGAAGTGTTTCGGGCAATATTATCTGCTCATATTCAGCCAAATGCTTCAGAACTCATTGGACGGCACTTCACAGTACAGATGGACAATGACCCGAAGCATACTGCGAAAGCAACCAAAGAGTTTTTTTAAGGGAAAGAAGTGGAATGTTATGCAATGGCCAAGTCAATCACCTGACCTGAATCCGATTGAGCATGCATTTCACTTGCTGAAGACAATACTGAAGGGAAAATTCCCCAAGAACAAGCAGGAACTGAAGACAGTTGCAGTAGAGGCCTGGCAGAGCATCACCAGGGTTGAAACCCAGCGTCTGGTGATGTCTATGCATTCCAGACTTCAGGCTGTAATTGACTGCAAAGGATTTGCAACCAAGTATTAAAAAGTGAAAGTTTGATTTATGATTGTTAATCTGTCCCATTACTTTTGGTCCCTTAAAAAGTGGGAGGCACATATGCAAACTGTTGTAATTCCTACACCGTTAACCTGATTTGGATGTAAATACCCTCAAATTAAAGCTGAAAGTCTGCAGTTAAAGCACATCTTGTTCGTTTCATTTCAAATCCATTGTGGTGGTGTATAGAGCCAAAAATATTAGAATTGTGTCTATGTCCCAATATTTATGGCCCTGACTGTAGGTAATCAGCCATTATGATGCCATCGTATGCTCTGGCATTTGTTGGATGATCTCATTTTTTATTTTTTTGTCCCTCTGTTTGTGATTGTTTTGACGGCTAATATGTATGGTGCTTTTGTGTTTATGTTTTTCTGCGCACAAATTTCCTCTTTGAGGACAATCTATCTATCTGTCTATCTATAACAAGCTATGATTAAACTGCATGGGATGCCTATCAATACTCAAAATAATGCTTCCACATTTTTTTTCAATAAACTCAACATTACAGAATTTGTATAATTATAAACATTTTATGTTCAAAACTAGCCCAGTAGAGATGTAATTTAACTCGTCAAAAATTGGACATGGCTCCTTTAAGAACCAGAGTTTTGCAACACCTACTTTCCAGCGTTCCCTCATGTTAGAAGCATGAGAACATCCATTTTGCAAGCTCCTGGTTTTGTTAATCGGTTGCTCATTATTTTGGTAAATATCACATTTAACACAAAATTCTTATAAATTGTGTTATATATGTTCAGAAGTGTAAAATGTTAAAATTATGTATTTTGTAATTATGTGTTGTTTTTTTTGAAGAATACATATGGATCATATGTGTTGATTTTGACCACATTTTACACCTGTAAGGACTGTAGAATTGATAATATCTTATTTAATGATTTATAGTCCAGAGTGTCAATTAAGTGAACATTTGTATTTTTGTGTAATGAGGTTTGAGCAAGTCTTTAAATGTATAAATTGCTGTAAATGATAGAAGCATGTATTAAGTATGTGTTGAGGCATGTGGGTAGGCTAATGCCCTGTTTGTATTTTCTTTTGACATTAGCCTGTAATATATTTTGTTGAACTGTATTTCATTTTTTTATATCCAGTAATATGGCCCCATTGACCACTGTTTTTTTTAATTTTTTATATAAACAGCCATCAGAATAAACCCCCAAAATATATTATTGTGTCCTGTGGCGATTATTTTTAACCCATTGGCTACATACTTATAAACAGTAACTAGATGGGTACATTTCCTGAAGAAAATGTGAGTGGTGCTTGCCGTGGCGAAACTCGTCAAACAGCGTGTTGTAACTTGAAAAGAGCAAAAATCATAGTCGTAAATAAATCAACCCAGAAGTCTGTATGATTCTCTGGTGCAGAAATATGCGATTTGTTACTCGGTCGCTAGGGTAAGCCTGTGTGGTTGCTATGCAGTTACCAAGGTAATACAATACATGGCTCCTTTCCATCCTGAGTGAAATAAGTCAACCCGGAAGTCTGTGGTGTTTTCAGGTGCAGAGATATGTGATTTGTTGCTCGGTTGCTAGGGTAACCCCATCTGGTTGCTAGGCAGTTACCATAGTGATACTAATGAAGTGTCCTTGCCATCCTGTTTGAAATAAATCAACCCGGAAGTCTGTACGATTTTCTGGTGCAGAAATATGTGATTTGTTACTCGGTTGCTAGGGTACTCTGTTTAGTTGCTAGGGAGTGGCTTGGCAGCTGCCAATCATGAATCTCCAAAGGCTGCTTGTCAGTATGAATGATATAAACCAACTCCCATGCCTCTGTGACATTCAGAATGGAAGATATCCCTGTATGGATTTTGGTTGGTAAGGTGCTCGACAATGGTTGTTAGGGAGGGGCTAGGAAGTGTTGAGGTGATTCATGATTGGCTGTTTGCTGTCCAAAGTCAGACGAGACCACCCTTGTGTTTCTATGACACTTCTATCCGTAGATATCCCTTTGATCTCTTTCATTAGAAGTCTATGGGAGTTGTTGCTAAGGTGCTCTAAATTGTTGCTAGGGCATGGCTTGATAGATTCAAAATGATCCTGAGAGACTGATTGGTCGTCTGAGTAAAATGAGCCTGCCCCCTTGTCTCTATGACACTGTGATCCAGAGCTATGTTCAATACAAAATCCCTATGCCATGTCATTTCATGGGCCGTCCTACACCATTGTAAGTCAATGGGGGCAACTTTGGGCGGCTCCTGCCCCCCAGGGGTGCAACATTTACCCCATATTGAGGTATGCTCTTACAGAGCCTGCCAGCCTCTTCAAATGTGGCGAATCACACGTTTCTGCGAAATCCTCGCTCGGAGCTGTGACGCGTCAAAGTTTATCGCAATGTTAAGTCTATGGGATTTTTCGGCGCTTTTTTGCCCCTGGGGCAAATACCGTACCCCGATCGCTTATAAAAGTCATAGCACACGTGTCCTCAATAGGCCGTTCGATTTGACACCTCATTCGTGGGTCTACGCCAAACGGTGCGGGACGAGTTAGGTGCCGAAATTTTGTACGGAGATATAAAAATAATAATAAAAATAAAAAAAATAATAAGTATGTGAGATTACAATAGTTATGCTTTGCAAGCACCACTAATTATAAACACAAAAGACAAAGTACATTGAATATAAAATTCAAATAAAAACTTCATAAAACCTTAAAGGAATGTTCCGGGTTCAATACAAGTTAAGCTCAATCAACAGCATTTATGACATCATTTTGATTAGCACAAACATTTATTATGACTCGTCCCTCCTTTTCTTTAAAAAAAGCATAAATCTTAGTTACGTTCAGGCACTTACAATGCAAGTAAATGGGGGACAATTTCTGAACATTTAAATTCTCAGTTTTTCAAAAGAAAAGCAAGCAACAAGACAAACAATATGCAAGTAAACATGATTGGAGTGTGATAAAATCACTTAAGCTTTTCTGTGTAAACTTATAGCCGATTTTACAACATCATTACCATGAAGATGTAATGACAACAAACCCTAAAATGACTAAAAATTACCATTTAAACAACTTTACTCAAGTATTAATCAAATAATACATTCATTTAACACAATAATTAATGCAAGTGCTTTTATGAAATTATAAGCATGAGAATTCTGCTTTTAAGCCCTCCAAAATCAATAACACCTTTATTGGCCACATTTACTTCCATTGTAAGTGCCTCACAGTAACCTTGATTTTTCCTTTTTTAAAGAGGAACGAGTTGAAATAAATTTTTGTGGTTTAACATTATGCCACAAATGCTGTCGATTGAGCTTAACTTGTTTTGAACCCGGAACATTCCTTTAAGTTTTAATAGCTTTTTATTTTGAGAGTATCTAGACTAGTCAATATGTATTTTTACTAGTTCTTTTTGGAATCTGAACTTTGGCCAGATTTTTTTTCTTTTTATATTTGGATAATCAGTAAAACCAAACTGTCCATTTTCACAGAACAGCAAAAAAAAAAAAAAAAAAAAAAGGATTTGAATACATGTTTTTCTTTAACACATTTAGGTAGCTGACACAACAGTCACAACTAAATGAGTGCAATGCCAAATTAAACGTTAAGTTCAATGCATTCATAACAAATTCAGACCCCTTAATTTGTTCACATATTGTTGTTGCAGCCTTATGCTAAAATGCTTCAAATTATATTTTTCCACATCTATCTACACTCAGATTTTTGACAACTTTGCAAATTTATTACAAGAAAAAACTAAAATATCACACCGACACATGTATTCAAACACTTTGCCATGACACTTGAAATTTTGCTCAGGTGCATCCCATTTCTCTGGATCATCTATGAGATGATTCTACACTTTGATTGGAGTCCACCTATGGAAAATGATATTGATTGGACATGATTTGCAAAGGCACACACTTGTCTATATAAGGTCTCACAGCCGAAAATGCATAGAGCAAAAACCAAGCCATGAGGTCAAAAGAAATGCCTGCAGAGCTCAGTAACAGGATTGTGTCAAGACACAGATCTGGGGAAGGCTACACATTTTTTTGGCTGCATTGAAGGTTTCCAAGGGCACAGTGGCCTCCATAATTCTTAAATAGAATTTTGTAACGACAAGGACCCTTCCTAGAGCTGGCCGCCTAGCCAAAGTGAGCAATCGGGGAGAAGGGCCTTGGTAAGAGAGGTGACCTAGAACCTGATGGTCACTCTGGTTGAGCTCCAGAAATCATGTGTGGAGATGTGAGAAACCTGCAGAAGGACAACCATCACTGCAACACTCCACTGATCTGGGCTTTATGGCAGAGTGCCCAGACAGATTCCTCTCCTCAGTGCAAGACACATGAAAGCCTGCTTGAAATTAGCATATAAAACAAAAGCACCTAAAGGACTCTCAGACTGTGACAAACAAGATTCTCTGGTCTGATGAAATGAAGATTGAATTGTTTTTTTCAATTCCATGTGTCTGTCCGGAGTAAACCAGGAACTGCTCCTCACCTGCACAATACCATTCCAACAGTGGAGCATGGTGGTGGTAGCATCATGCTGTGGGGGTGTTATTGCTGAAAGCAGCAAAATACAGAGATATCCTTAATGAAAACCTAGTCCAGAGCACTCAGGACCTCAGACTGGGCTGAAGGTTCACCTTCCAACAGGACAATAACTCTAAGCAGACAACCAAGACAATGCAAGAGTGGCTTAGGGACAACTCTGAGAATGTCCTTGAGTGGCCCAATCAGAGGCCGGACTTGAACTCAATCGAACATCTCTGGAGACCTGAAAATGGCTGTCTTTGACAGTCCCCATCCAACCTGACAGAGCTCGAGATGATCTGCAGAGATCAATGGCAAAAAAACAAATCCCCAAATCCGGATGTGCAAAGCTTGTCGCATCATTCCCAAAATCACTTGAGGCTGTAATCCCTTCCAAAGGTGCTTCAATGAAGCACTGAGTTAAAGGTCTGAATATTTATGTCAATGTGATATTTCAGTTTTTTCTTCTGATTTTTGCTTTGTCATTATGGGGTATGGAGTGTACATTGTGAAGAAAAACAAATTGTGAAAAAAACAAAGGGGTATGAATACCTTCTGAATGCACTGTAGTTTCATTGTAATCATTACAGTTTATTTTCATATCTTTATTGCATTTCTGTTAAGAAATACCATTGTTACAAAATGGTAACCCAGCAGCACTGTCTTATTGACAAGCCAAATTTATATTGCTATCAAACCGGTTCTTGTAAAAGAAAGATTTGTGTTTGTACAAAATATCTCGTTCCAGATCAAGTTTCTGGAAGCAGAAAAATTATGCATGTACTACAGATTTAAGTCCAAGACAAAAATTTGTTTCTGAAAAGCTGATAGTTTTGCTTGATTTTGTCTTAGGGTACTACACAAAGAGCTTCAATGTTTGAAAAAACATACAATTGAAGAAGGAAAAAAAAAAACATTTAAATGATGCTTAGTGCTGATCTAAGAGCGGAAAAATCAAAAAAGTTTAGGCTACCATTCCCATATGTATTAAAAATTACAGAGATTCTGATATAATGGGTTCAATCAATAAAATTATTTTTTTTTTTTACAAAAAACAATGTAATGGTTATGCATATTTGAAAATCTGTGACTATATGATTTCAGAATGGAAAGGTAAATGTTTGAACAGGGAAACTCGGTTTTACATCATGGAAATTCAAATAGACTGGCAACCCTGCATTTATTAACAGTGCTCCGTTTTCACTGAACAAAATGAACCACAGATTGTGGATTAGAGGGACGACTGAAACTTATGGCTCAAAAAGAAACGAGAACATATTTGTAATTCCACCATTTTCACAGATTGTAGGTAAAACAATGCATTAGCCTGTTAAAAATATATAGAAAGTGAAAAAAATTAAAACAAGAATTGGGTGAACAATGAAAAAAAAAAAAAGCTACTAAAAACCCTTTCATTTGAATTATTTTTGCTTTTATAATTCATAATAAATTTATAGTTGTAAGACAGTCCTTGGTGCTTAGATTTCAGCGGTCCAGTTTGGGTTTTTTGGCCTCTGGTTCCGACTCAGGCACAGGAACACTAACCCCAGAGATCTGAAAAAGGCAAAAGATATACAACATCTTCACATCCACACAACAACTAGTGGCATTTGGCTTTGTT
This sequence comes from Xyrauchen texanus, assembly GCF_025860055.1. Lineage (NCBI taxonomy): Eukaryota > Metazoa > Chordata > Actinopteri > Cypriniformes > Catostomidae > Xyrauchen > Xyrauchen texanus. Next base: position 24,753,137 of record NC_068286.1, on the reverse strand, counting down.
TATTTTTTTCAACTGGTGCATTGATCTAGAGCTAAGCCTGATGAAATTTGAAGAACGTTTTTACATATGGCATTTATAAACATAAACAGTTTATTATTTCTTTCTGTAGCCAGATTGCACCAATGTCCAAATTCTTTAACTTCCCTGACTCCCTTTTCACTTAGTTTATATTCTATCTGACCATTTGTCTAAACCTACTGCTTGCTTTGAGTAGATGCTTATCAGGAACTCAGGGTCCCACTCTTTTCAAGGCACAATTTTCCAGGACATTTTATGTGCCCGACAAGTGTAATATTTAAGCAAAAATACATATATCCATTTAAATTGAGCTTTTATTTTGCATTTGTGTTTATTTTTGATGGTAGTTTCTCACCATCAGATAACAAGCAGTTCGCTGCATGGCCTAGTGTGATTATTAATCCTGTAAAATGTGATTTAATTAAATACATAGCCTGTAGGAGCTGCGCACTTCAGTGTGTTCTGCGCTCTCATTCAAACACTCACGATCATGAGGTGTTTTCAGTATACGAGCAGCTTCGCACATTCATTTTGAAGTGTGCATCACTTGCAGATTAGACATTTATTAAAATAAAATCACAGACTTTTGCATTTTAATTATCACACCAGGACATAAAATCGCAATTTTAATTGATTGTGCGTTCAAAAATTATCTTTCAAATATGCCATATTCCATAACATTCTGCTTTTTAGTTAATGCCATTTTTATGACTAGATTCCACCTGTGTTTGTAACCACAGTATATGCGGACACCAGTTGTTGAATAATTGAAAAATGAATCCACTTCCCGAGGTATTAAGGCTCAATCAACATAACTATCAAGGGTGTGAATTAATAAAAGAAAATCAATAGTCTGATCGTCAACTTTGTCTAAAGTTTATAATACAAAAGTTTTTCGGTTAACACAACAGCAATGTTGGAAAGAAAACATTATATTAAGTTTATACAAATTTCATAGCATTTTGCACTATATCAACACTTAGCAAAGCAGAAATGAGCACAGAATGTATGTGACTGAGATTTGTTTATGATAGTTAACCGTTGACGTTGTTTCACAATGCGCAGCTGCCGGGCATTGAAAAAAAACAATAGAAATTTGTGTATTTGTTTCCTTTCTCCAGTCTCAATCATTACCATGTTTTTGTACATGTAACAAAAACCTTGATAGCAACAAAAAGTTTTAAATATTTTCCAGGACAATTAATTATTTTCCAGGACATTTAGGTATTTTTCTAATTTACCATGATTTTAAATTACAGAAAAACTGTCTAGCATAATTTCAGGTTTTCCAGGACGTGTGGGAACTCTGGCTCCCCCACCCATGTTAAATGTAACAAGCATATTCTCTGCAATGTACACAATTATGGACACTGATGACTCTTTTTTCAGCACACAACGCTTAAAATAACTGATAATTTGTCTGCATTAAAATGAGTCTTTTCAATTTCAATCCTATATAATTAAATGGTGAAATTTCCCTAGTGGTTTAAAAATAAACAATGTCCACCCAAAAAATATGCACACTTTTTAAAGCAAAGCTCAAAAGAAGGGAATGGGACTCTTAAATAATATTTGGGGAAAAAAATTCTAAATGTACAAAGTGAGTTGTAGCTTTCATGCCTTTGCTTCTCAGAGGGAAGCTAGGAACATTGTAGGTCTTATGTTTTGCCACTTTGTTAATTTTTCATTCATAACAAATATATTCTGATGACATTTGTATTAATGAAGGGGACATAATGAAATAATTTTATGTGGCTAAATATCTTAATGCTTTAAACAAATAAAATAACACCGTACCACTGGTTCAATGAGTGCCATTCTGATCCTCTGGTGCTGGATGTTGGAAGAGTCAAGGCTGACAGTAATTTTGACTTTATCAAACATGTGAAAGGTGTGTTCCTCCACTGTGAGTGTGGGCCCCTGAGGGGACAATTAGGGCAGGTTCAACCACAGAACATTCATAGAGTGCAAGTACGGCTAATATAGCCTGGCTATGGGTTACACCGAACAAGGTTTCATTTACAAATACCTCTGAGTCAAAGCAGAGATGAGGACTGGGTTTGTCTTTGTTCTCAAAAAACACAGCACCCTCCAATCCAAATTTGGGGATGAGGATGATGATGGCATTTTTTCTTACAAACAGAATGTAGCCTTCTTCATTTACGATTCCCTTATTCTTGAAAAAAAGCTGAAGGGTAAAGATGAAAGAAAGCTTGTTAAAGAACCAGCCACAATTATTCCAATTAGTTTTACAACCTTCCTTATTGTTGATTTAAGCATTGACACTCTACCTGAGTGTGGAAAGCCACTGAGGCTCTCTGCGCATACTGGGCCATTTTGTGTCTGTAGTTGAGGTTGTTGCACATGGCCGACTGCTTGTGCTTGTCCATCAAATCTGGGTATGTACTGTCTGCATTAATAGCCACTGCTAACAGTCGGTGAACTATGATATCAGAGTATCTGCAAAAAGGATTAAAAAAATAAAATAAATTGACCATAATATTTAGTCAAATGGGGTCAAGGCAGTTGGTTATTTATGCTAAACTGATAGTGTGTAAAGAGTATACAGGAACTACTGTGCCTCACCTTCTGATGGGTGATGTGAAGTGTGTATAAATGGGTGAGGCCAGGCCATAATGGTGGAAATCGCTGTCCATGCCAGAGCAGAAATACACGGCCTGCATCATGCAGCGGGTGGCCAGGATCCTGATCAGAGTGTTGAAGTATGGAAAGCTCTCAACTGTTGCATTGTTCAGGGAGTCAGCCAGAGCTTTGGCTGAATCTGTGTGGATGACGAGGTCCTGGAAGAGAAGAATATTAGCTGGTTTCAGGGTCAGTAAATAACGAAGGGCAAAATTACCACTGAAAGTAAAAAAAAAAAAAAAAAAGAAAAAAAAAAAAAAAAAAAGCCCCTAGTTTATAAAATGCACCAACAATGAATTCCTCTTTGCTTTTAATCTATTATCTAACTTTTCATAAAATTACGCAATATCACATGAGCAAGGGTGTTGTTTTACCAAATATGATTTAGCTGTATATTTGATATATTTTTTTCTCCACCAAAAGAAATAGTTCCAAAAGCATTAAACTTTGTGTCACAAAACAGACTGAAATGCGTCTGGAAAGCAGCAAACATGGACATTGATAAAATAAATATTAAAATGTACTATTCCAGTAAGGCAAATAATTACACTAAACTCTTAGAAATAACCCCTTTGTCCAGATATAACATGTTGTAGTATTTGTTTGGATTATGTAAAAAAAAAAAAAAAAAACTACAGAGCACCCACCCTTGACTGCGCAGCCTTAATGAGGATATCATAGTTTGATGGTGGTGGTGAAGGGTGTTTCCTCAGTAGGGCACACTCTGAGAACTCCTCATAGATCTTCTGTGCTACAGAGATATTCGCCAACAACATGAACTCCTCCACCATAGAATTAGTCTCCCTGTGGAAACATGGTGGGTGATTGATTTAACAATTAACTAATTCAGGGAGAGAGGCAGAGAAAAACTACTAGGATTATATTCCCACAATAACATCTCAAAGTAACATGAAAAAAGGCTTAATGAATGATGTTAATCACTTGACAGATGTCTGCAGAAACAGCTATATGACACTTACATCAGTTCTTTGGTCTGCAGATCTATGGGGTCATGAGTTTCACTGTCTATATGAAAACGCACTTCAGGAGAGGAGAGGGTCAGCGCTCTGAGAAATATTGAAATAAACCACATTTACAAACAGTGTCTACATAAAGGCTTAATGACTACTTTATCACAGATGTGTTTCAAAAGTTTCAGATCTAGTTAACAAACTGTAAAAAGTGAATACCCTTTTTCGGTCCTCCGGAACTTTAAAATCTTGGCCAGTTTGTTAAGGCCCCGCAGACTCTTTGTGATGTCATCATTCATGGTAGTGTCATCAATCCTCATCTGAGCTTCTGCATATGTAAGGGAGGCCTAAAGTGACACAATAATAACATTAGTGCTGACTCTACAAAGTTGGACCACTGTATTAAAAGGAATATTCCGGGTTCAATACAAGCTTAGCTCAGTCGACAGCATTTGTGGCATAATGTTGATTACCACAAAACGTAACTTTCCTTTCCTTTTATTTACAAAAAGCAAAAATCTGGGTTCCAGTGAGGCACTTACAATGAAAGTGAATGGGGACCAATCTTTTAATGTTAAAATATAAACTTTTTCAAAAATATAGCCACAAGACATTAACAATATGATTTTCATGTGATAAAAATTGGTTAACCTTTTCTGAATAAAGGTTAGGAAGTTAGTAAATAAGTAAATACATTTTACAACTTCATTTCCATGATGTCAACAAACCCTAAAACAATAATCAATGACCATTTAAACAACTTACAGCTCAAATAATACATGTGTTTTAAGAGTAGAATTAATGTAAGTGCTTTTATAACATATTAAGCTACACATTTCTGAATTTAAACCCATAAAACATTTGCTACAATCACATTCATTGTCCCCATTAACTTCCATTGGAAGTGCCTCACTGTAATCATTTCTTACAGAGGGACATGTCAAAACAATTTTTTTTGGTAATCAACATTTTGCCACAAATGCTGTTGATTGAGCTCAACTTGTACTGAACTTGGAACATTCCTTTAAACACATTTTTACAAGTTGGCTGCATACCTTGGAGTTGATGATGCTCTTTGTGAAGCGTGTGTTAATTATTTCAGCATTGTGGTTCATCTCCCAAATACAGGAGAATGCTAACCTGAAAGATGATGTGCTCATTAGACAGTGAAGGTTTTGAAGCTTTTACTCTATAGAGTAAATACAATGCCAGGTTTACCTCTCAACATTGGACCGCAGAGAGCAAAGGTTGGAACTCAGAAGTTCAGGGACCATGTCAATTCTCTTAGGAAGAAAATGACAAAAAGGTGATATTCACATAACACCGCAAGAGCAAAGGTTACATTTAAAACAAATACAATTATTTTGCAAATCAGAACCCATAGTCCAATGCAGTATATGCACCTTTCCGCAAAGGTAGACCGTGGTGCCTCTGTTGGCTGCCTCCTGGTCTAATGCATTTCCTGGCCGAATAAAATGGCTGACATCTGCTATGTGAACACCAACCTAAAACCAAAGCATAGCATTTAAAAAGAATGTATAAATGCTCTGTCCATCTGTGTTTCTTTACCCCTTGCCATATTTAACACAAGCAACTGTACCTCCAAGTTTCCATTCTCTAGTTGCCAACAGTGAAGAGCATCATCAATGTCTGTACAGCCAGGAGGATCCACACTACACACACAGAGGTGTCTCAGATCTGCTCGGACCTTGAGGTCCTGCAGGAAAACACACACCAGCATTAACACCCTATCCATTTGACTACAATGGAGACATTCTTTAAGCTAGGATGTACACTGATCAGCCACAACATTAAAACCATCTGCCTAATATTGTGAAGGCCCCCCTCTTGCCGCCAAAACATTGCCAACCTGCATTTCAGAATAGCATTCTGAGATGCTATACTATTGTACAGAGCGGTTATCTGAGTTACCGTAGACTTTGTCAGTTCGAACCAGTCTGGCCATTTTCTTTTGTCTGCTCTCATCACAAAGGCTTGTAGAGACTGTTGTGTGTGAAAATTCCAGGAGATCAGCAGTTACAGGAATACTCAAACTAGCACATCTGGAACCAACAATCATGCCACGGTCCAAATCACAGATCACATTTTTCCCATTCTGATGTGAACATTAACTGAAGCTCCTGACCCATATCTGAATTATTTTATATATTACACTGCTGCCACATATTGGCTGATTAGATAGTCGCATGGATGATTGTTGGTGCCAGATGGGCTGGTTTGAGTATTTCTGTAACTGCAGATCTCCTGGGATTTTCACTCACACTCACACTCTCACACACACACACACACACACACACACACACACACACACAACTCAGAATTGTTCCAAAAAAAAAACATCCAGTGAGCAGCAGTTCTGTGGATGGAAACACCTTGTTGATGAGAGAGGTCAATAGAGAATGGTCAGACTGGTCCGAACTGACAAAGTCTATGGTAACTCAGATAACCACGCAGTACAGTTGTGGTGAGAAGAATAGAATCTCAGAATGCTATTCTGAAATGTGGGTTGGCACAGTTTTGGTGGCACGAGGGGGACCTACATAATATTAGGCAGGTGGTTTTAATGTTGTGGCTGATCGGTGTGTATATATTCCAACAATAATTTATTTAAACAGTTATTTCATAGAAATATACATGAAACATTCCAACACAACATAGCCTTTCATATGCATGACTGTCCCTACCTCCTCAGTAATGGTCCAGGGCATCTTGGGTAGGAAGCAGAGGACAGCCTGGGAGAAGGGCTGGTGAGGAACATCATGTTCTAGGAGAAGTACCTCTGTTTCGGTCTCTTTATCCCCAGCAGTACCCAAATTTTTCACAAAGTGACCCTGAGAGACATGCAGAAAAGTAATATTTCAAGATTTTTAGATGGCCAGGGGAATAAACACCCAGGCTGTCACAAGCTTAAAAAGACAAGTCTGAATGAAGATTAATAATAAGGTTAGTCTGCCAAGTTAAAAGTGGGTCTCAATGTACATTTCTGTGCAATATTGCTTATCTTAAATGTAAGCCTGCATGAAACCACTGCAGACATACACATTTTGAATAAAACAATCTATCAGAAAATCACAATCACAAACAAAAACCAAGTCAAATGTCAATGTCAGAATTTTTTATAAAGTGAAGACAATAAGTCATTGACACTTACATTTGGGTATCTGGAATTTTTGGGCCAGCCATCAATAGCAACCATGATCCTTTGTCCAACCAGAGTGGCAGCCTGCCTGGTCTCGATACGGATCCGTGGGATTCGCCGGTCTGCTGGGGTGAAAAGATGCCTTGTTGCCTGGCAAAAAAGATCAAAAGAGTTAGTCTGCTGCATTGGACAAATTTCTAAAGATAAATCAGATTTAAAACAGAATCTTCATTAGTAATATTACTATTTTACAGTCTTTGGAGTACGGTCACGCTATAGCAATGAGCCATGTTACCTCTTTGATCTGTGACTGAGAGAGCATACCACAGAAAGGCCTCCAGTTCCTTTTTATAATGCCCACCACTCGTCCAGTGGGCTTCAAAACACTAGACTGTGACACACTCTCCACCTTTATCAGAGAAAAGAAAGTCACTATACATATTGAGGAATCATGAAAGTGAAAAAATACTATGAGCACATTACATTTCTAGAGTAAAAGTGTAATACAAGGTGGTTGTTAAAATTTCAGAAACAAGATAATATTATGGGATTAGTCTTAGTCCACTGGAGACATTACTCCAACAATCCTGTTAGGAATGCCACAAACACAGTCAAAAAGCATCCCACTGCACTCTTGGAACATCAATTGTACAATCATATTAGAGAACAGAACTAACTTTCATATAACAGTTATTCTATTAACAACTAACTGCTGATATTATGGCATTTATCATACATTTTCCTTGATCTCATCTTCCTCAACATCTTCATCATGTGGACCTTCGTCTTGCAGCACAACAGATGAGGGAGCGACCCAGCGTTCTGTTGGAAAGAGTTCAACAGCCACTATGTCCTGATGCACAGCCCGGTTTAAGTTCTGAAAGCCTTGAAGTAAAACCTACCATAACATAACACTGCAAGTTAGCAAATCTAAGTTTTTTAGAGGTATAGAGTACTTCATTACATTGCATACATATAGAGAGCCTTTTTGGTATAATGACAACCAAATCTTCATTTAAAAAAGAAGCTCTATGCCAACTAGTAAAAAATATATAAAAATGGTAACACTTTGCAATAAGGTTGCATTCATCAACATTAGTTAACTATATTAACATGAACAAACAATTACCAAGAAAGAAAGAATTTAATCTTGGTTAATGCTAAATTCAACATACATTAATACATTTTTTAAATTAAGTTGTTAAAGTTGTGTTCGTCAACATTAGCTTATAATTTATATTAGCATTATAAACTAACATTAACTAACAATGGACAATTGTATTTGTATTAATTAACATTAACCAAGATTAATAAATGCAATAAAAACAATTAATATTAAAAATTTTAGTTCATGATACCTAATGCATTTACTAATGTTAACAGATACAACCTTACTGAAAAGCAGGGGTGTCAAACTCAGTTCCTGGAGGACCGCAGCCCTGCAGAGTTTAGTTCCAGCCCTGCTCCACAATGCCTCCTTGCAATCTTCAAGCACTCCTGAAGACCTTGATTAGCAGATTCAGACGTGTTTAATTAGGGTTTGAACTAAACTCTGCTGGACTGTGGCCCTCCAGGAACCGACTTTGACACCCCTGCTGTAAAGTGTTACCATAAAAAGTAACATCATAGCATGATTAAAATGCTTTTTTTTTTTTTTTATGACAGACTGCTACCTCAGTGACCTCTTCCCCCTCTCTATGCATGAAGACTGTGCCCTCCAGATAATTATCTCTGTTGGCATGAAATGTGCCCTGAAGAAATAGTCCATTCTTTATTCCAGTCTGGATCCTGGATAAGGGAAGGTGCTCTGGAAACATCAACTTACCACCAGTGATTTCATTCTAGAAAATCATAAAAGAGAAATCATTAGAAGTAATAGGATGGCCGATACCAATACATTATATGTATTGATATAGGCTGATATTCACGTTCTATGACTCAATCAGTGACTGGTAATTTGGCCGCTAGTTCATGCTGCAAAAGCACTGTCATGGCATTATGGTGTGTGGGGAATACTGGCATAGTGTTGTAAGACTTTTAATTGTTTTAAATTCTTATTTAAAAAAGTTTTTATAATAAGCCTTTAAAACAAAATGTAACTATTTGTCAGCAAAAACTAGGCGAAGTGAAATTACAGGGAAGAGGAAAATTCAACTAATAGTGACAGTGTGCAGAACGATTACATATAGCCCGTTTTGACAGAGATCCTGATAAAAGGTAAATGATTGGGATCGGTATTGGCCGATCAGGTGACAAGGTCATCAGTGATCGGTATCGGCTGTAAAAATCCTGATGGGAGCATCCCTTATATGTACTAATATTTAATAGGGATGCACCGAAATTTCGGCCGGCGAACATTTTTGGCCGAAAGAGAAAAAAGGCTGAAAATATATACCTCCTCGCCCCGCCCCTCAGTGCTCAGATTTCAATCTGGATCGATCTAGCCCTTATCACAGCGCTACCAAACAAAGGCCGATCATGTCAGCGGTGTGGAAATTCTTCAAAGTTTCTAATAAGGACATCAAATTTGCAATCTGCAGTGTTTATTCAGCAGAACTTTCAAGATATATATATACAGAATACAGCAATAGATTCTACAGGAAAATGTCACAACTAGCGCAGCTACAACACAACTTGAGACATATAGCTGAACTACGCCAGAAGCGACAATCCCCTTGACTACGGTCGCATAAACAAAGACGGCTTTCCATTGCTTGCGCGGATTGCGCACAGGTATTTATCTGCCCAAGCACCAGCACAGAGAGTGAGAAACTGTTCAGTGCAGCATCTCATGTTCTTGATGAGCTTTCTGACAGGAGAGACTGTCAGAACGTTTAGCAACTTTTGTTCTTGAAGAGAAACCTGTCACTTGTACTTAAATAGAAAGTGGTCCAATATGATGTGAATAGCAATTACATTACACTTGTTCTTCACTTGAGGATACATCTGTCGTTTACAGTTGAGGATGGATTTAGTTCAATAACTGCTGTTTTGCACTGTTGTTTTGCACAATCATTTTCACTTAAAGTGTACATACGTTTACATAAACAGAATAGAGCACTGATCTATATATATATATATATATATATATATATATATATATATATATATATATATATATATAGATATACAGTGAGGAAAATAAGTATTTGAACACCCTGCTATTTTGCAAGTTCTCCCACTTAGAAATCATGGAGGGGTCTGAAATTGTCATCGTGAGGTGCATGTCCACTGTGAGAGACATAATCTAAAAAAAAATCCAGAAATCACAATGTATGATTTTTTAACTATTTATTTGTATGATACAGCTGCAAATAAGTATTTGAACACCTGTCTATCAGCTAGAATTCTGACCCTCAAAGACCTGTTAGTCTGCCTTTAAAATGTCCACCTCCACTCCATTTATTATCCTAAATTAGATGCACCTGTTTGAGGTCGTTAGCTGCATAAAGACACCTGTCCACCCCATACAATCAGTAAGAATCCAACTACTAAAATGGCCAAGACCAAAGAGCTGTCCAAAGACACTAGAGACAAAATTGTACACCTCCACAAGGCTGGAAAGGGCTACGGGAAATTGCCAAGCAGCTTGGTGAAAAAAGGTCCACTGTTGGAGCAATCATTAGAAAATGGAAGAAGCTAAACATGACTGTCAATCTCCCTCGGACTGGGGCTCCATGCAAGATCTCACCTCGTGGGGTCTCAATGATCCTAAGAAAGGTGAGAAATCAGCCCAGAACTACACGGGAGGAGCTGGTCAATGACCTGAAAAGAGCTGGGACCACCGTTTCCAAGGTTACTGTTGGTAATACACTAAGACGCCATGGTTTGAAATCATGCATGGCACGGAAGGTTCCCCTGCTTAAACCAGCACATGTCAAGGCCCGTCTTAAGTTTGCCAATGACCATTTGGATGATCCAGAGGAGTCATGGGAGAAAGTCATGTGGTCAGATGAGACCAAAATAGAACTTTTTGGTCATAATTCCACTAACCGTGTTTGGAGGAAGAAGAATGATGAGTACCATCCCAAGAACACCATCCCTACTGTGAAGCATGGGGGTGGTAGCATCATGCTTTGGGGGTGTTTTTCTGCACATGGTACAGGGCTGACTGCACTGTATTAAGGAGAGGATGACCGGGGCCATGTATGGCGAGATTTTGGGGAACAACCTCCTTCCCTCAGTTAGAGCATTGAAGATGGGTCGAGGCTGGGTCTTCCAACATGACAATGACCGAAGCACACAGCCAGGATAACCAAGGAGTGGCTCTGTAAGAAGCATATCAAGGTTCTAGCGTGGCCTAGCCAGTCTCCAGACCTAAACCCAATAGAGAATCTTTGGAAGGAGCTCAAACTCCGTGTTTCTCAGCTGACAGCCCAGAAACCTGACTGATCTAGAGAAGATCTGTGTGGAGGAGTGGGCCAAAATCCCTCCTGCAGTGTGTGCAAACCTGGTGAAAAACTACAGGAAACGTTTGACCTCTGTAATTGCAAACAAAGGCTACTGTACCAAATATTAACATTGATTTTCTCAGGTGTTCAAATACTTATTTGCAGCTGTATCATACAAATAAATAGTTAAAAAATCATACATTGTGATTTCTGGATTTGTTTTTTTAGATTATGTCTCTCACAGTGGACATGCACCTACGATGACAATTTCAGACCCCTCCATGATTTCTAAGTGGGAGAACTTGCAAAATAGCAGGGTGTTCAAATACTTATTTTCCTCACTGTATATAGATCAGTGGAATAGAGGCCCTCTGCCATTCTGTGTTCTGCCTGTTGTTTTAATTAAAATTACTGTTGCATATTTAAACTTTTTGAAAGATGTTAGCTAAGTTCATTTCTTGACTCTTGTTTTGCATATAATAGTTTTCTAAAACTTTACATTATTTGGATAATTGTTAATAAAATCTGTAAAATTAGATTTTTACAGAACTGAAAGAAGAATAATATTTAATATAGTTTTAATATATTTTTTGTCCAATTTTGGTGTGCTACTTTCAATAAAAGTGTGATTTATTTTATTGGTTTGAAGTTTTTCAATTCAGATTAATTAAATTCATGAAATTAATGAAAAAGTATATAATTAATACAATTATACACAACATTTCTTTTTTTTTTTTAAATAGGTAAAAATTTCGGTTTCGGTTTTCGGCCAAGTGCATCCTGGATTTTCGGTTTCGGCCCAGAATTTTCATTTCGGTACATCCCTAATATTTAACTCACAAATATACATAGAAAAAGGCTTCTTGATCATCACAGGGAACAGACCTGATCATCAGATGTCAATGCAAGTCTGTCCACAAGCTCAGGGTTGCCAATCAAGCTCTTTACATACTCCTCACCTTTGTGAAAATAAAAACAATACAAATTACAATCTTTGTTGAATCAGAAATTATACCAATATCCATATAATGCTTAAAACTCAAACAGAGTAGTAGTCTGCACAGGCCTGAAAGTGAAACACAAACCCAAAGTCATACTTGGAAAAAAGTCTGAAGCCATCTAAAACCCAGCAATTTCTCAGGTGCTGTTGGGTTGCAGACCTCTAAAACAGACCGCAATGTCAATCCCCACAATGGTAAAAAGAGCAATGAAAAAAATAAAAATAATTGTCTCTTACATCTGTACACCAATAGACCATGCTGCTCTGCCTTTTCTTTGTTGGCCCAGTCATTGGTCAGCAGAACCACTTTCATTGTGTCACCATTGGTCACTTTAGCAAGGTGATCTGTATACCATTTCACAGCAACACGAATGGCACGATCATTGCGATCGTTGGCACTCTCCCCTTGCACTCGTTCAACAAAAGTCTCCCTTAAAATACAGCCACATACATGGTCTTAACATCAATGCACTGTCTGTGAAGATCTCCAACGTAAAATCAAATAAAGGCAAGTCATGAGGAATTAAGACTGTTGAGGTGAGTTACCATTAGGACGAATACAGCCTCTGTGGATGCGTTTACCTGTGATGTTCATTGGTGAAGGTGTAGAAGTGCTTGTCTTTTTCATGAATGGCATCCTTGATTCTTTTGTGAACCGGTGCACTCCTGTGTCTGACCTCTTGTAAAACGGTCTGAAGGATGATCACATTCCTGATCAGAGGGTCCTCAAGTATGTCGATCTGTCAGAATTGAGAACCATGTCAGTTGCTTTCCATTTAACAAATTACTTTCATTAAAAGTGAGTGTGTTGCAACAGCTGTCTCTGCGCAATGACCTGGTGATAAAATTCCTCTCAGGAGCACAACAGGTGTTTTTTTCCACTGCTGGAACTTTTCCTAATTACTGGAACTAGTTCAGGGTTCACATTTCTTACTTTCCTTGCAAAGTGGAACTATTTTGGTGAAAACAGTACAGAGAACATTTCTTATTGGTCAAAAAAGAAAAAAGGGCATCATTAGCCATCATACATTTTTTTAAAAGACTGGTTTGTAAGCTTATCTAATACTTATGGAGTTGTTGCTATTGCAGGTCATTTTAAAATCAAAATAGATAGATGGACAGATACTGCACTACATACAATTTGGGTGCCATTATGGATATCAGTTGTACAGCAGTATCAATGCCATTATTTGCAAAAATATTCTTAAATTGCAGAACCCACAATCAGATATGTATGCCTAAATGCCACTGGTTCATGTTTTGAGAACTGCTGGGGAACCTGAACTGCTGGACTGGTAATGAACTGTGGTCCACTCCGCAAGCGTGTTTGAACTTACCATGGTGTTTTGCATAAATCAGTCACATGTTCTTTCTGGGAGTGTTTTTTAATTACTTAATTATTTTGCAAGGTCACATATCTACTTTCAGACATGCAGTGACAGGACAGAAATAAAACAGAGGGCTCTCACTCATGAGTAATGTAGAGATGTGCTCAGAATCTAAAGGCATCTCATGTCATACACATAACGTTATTTTATTTTGCAAAAAGTTAAGACTCCAAAAAACAAAAACAAGTTATAGACAATCAGTCAGTGCAGTTATAGACCAGTGTTTCCCAACTTTCTAAAAACATTCACGGCACACCACTATCTCACATAGGCTAACCATCGTTAATATCTTTCCTTTTCAAGAACTTATGTTTACTGTCTGTGTTTAGTTGTAATATTTGAAATTCGGCTATGAATCCAGGGTGGGCTGAGTGACTCCAGCCAGGTCTTCTAAGCAACCAAATTGGCCCGGTTGCTATGGAGGGTAGAGTCACATGGGGTAACTTCCTTGTGGTCGTGATTAGTGGTTCTCGCTCTCAATGGGGCACGTGGTAAGTTGTGTGTGGATCGCGGAGGGTAGCATGTGCCTCCACATGCAGAGTCTAAGCGGTATATATATATAAAAAAAAAAGGTAAACTGCAATGTGCCCTGGCGAGCTGTCCAATTTGAGGTAGCACTTTAGAATTTCCCACTCAGTCATGAACATGGAGAAGAGGCAAATCTTCCTTCAGTGGGCAAGAAGCATGGTCCAACTGTGATCAAAAAACTGTCCAGTGTGCTCCAGGACCTTCAAATATATAAAGGCCCATCCGACAGGGTTTCTGCAGGTTCCTTCTCAATCAAGGTGTAATGCCATGGTACTTTTCTAGGTTTTCGGGTAGGATATGAAGTGTTTTAATACTCTTTTGTTCATTCCATTTCTTTATCTGCTGAAGTCGTTTGCAAGCTGCACACACGTTGAACTTAATGAAGACCTTCTTTATCATAGGCAAATGATAGGATGCACCTTCAGCTTTGGTTTCCATTGATTGAAGATTATCTTTATTTTACAGGTTTTAAAATATTGTGTGTGTTGGCAAATGAGATGATACACCAAATGATTAAGCAGCATGCACAAATGCTTTCTAAGTCATTCAGATTGAATTGTGAACCGATTTAGAATGATTTCCTATAACCAGTGGCCAATTCATTGTAAAGAATTGACTCAGATGAGCGATTAATTTGATTCAGACATCTTTAGTTATGATTCAAAACTGGCCATTGTAAACTCCTGTGAGATGTGGTGTTGCTTTTTGTCAAAGCTATGTGCTACCTTATCACAAATATAGCTTCGCTACTGAAAAACTACTTGGTTTAAAAACTAGCGAAGCTGCCTCCTCAGTAATGATAAATGTAGTTAAACTAACAGCTTCGCTATTTGCACATAGCTAGAACCATGTGCTTCCTCACATGGTTCTAGCTGTGCTCAGATAACTATTCCCAAGCTAAATTTCTAGCTAAATAACCACCAGCACAGCTAGAACTGTATGAGGTAGACACCATTACTCCTGTCCTACATACTAATTTATAATATATATATATATATATATATATATATATATATATATATATATATATATATATATATATATATATATATATATATATATATATATATACACACACATATACACATACATATATACACTCACCTAAAGGATTATTAGGAACACCACACTAATACTGTGTTTGGCCCCCTTTCGCCTTCAGAACTGCCTTAATTCTACATGGCATTGATTCAACAAGGTGCTGAAAGCATTCTTTAGAAATGTTGGCCCATATTGATAGGATAGCATCTTGCAGTTGATGGAGATTTGCGGGATGCACATCCAGGGCACGAAGCTCCCGTTCCACCACATCCCAAAGATGCTCTATTGGGTTGAGATCTGGTGAATGTGGGGGCCATTTTAGTACAGTGAACTCATTGTCATGTTCAAGAAACCAATTTGAAATGATTCGAGCTTTGTGACATGATGCATTATCCTGCTGGAAGTAGCCATCAGAGGATGGGTACATGGTGGCCATAAAGGGATGGACATGGTCAGAAACAATACTCAGGTAGGCCGTGGCATTTAAACGATGCCCAATTGGCACTAAGGGGCCTAAAGTGTGCCAAGAAAACATCCCCCACACCATTACACCACCACCACCAGCCTGCACAGTGGTAACAAGGCATGATGGATCCATGTTCTCATTCTGTTTACGCCAAATTCTGACTCTACCATCTGAATGTCTCAACAGAAATCGAGACTCATCAGACCAGGCAACATTTTTCCAGTCTTCAACTGTCCAATTTTGGTGAGCTCTTGCAAATTGTAGCCTCTTTTTCCTAATTGTAGTGGAGATGAGTGGTACCCGGTGGGGTCTTCTGCTGTTGTAGCCCAGGGGTTCTCAACTGGTCCCACCCTGGGACCCACATTTTCCCCTGGTCATTAAGTCACGACCCACTTTTTTAGAATTCAACCAACAAAATTTATTTTTCAAAAATAACTGTTGAAAACACTCATATATCATCTTTTTAAAAACATAACCCTACATACATGCATATATTATCCCGTGCAACGTGCATTTCAGAGCATATTAATAAGTAACTGGACCCTGACAACCGCATGTACAAAAGTTAATTAAATAAATAAGGCCACATAACAAGATATTTTTACTCTATTCAGAGCAAATTAATAAGAAACTAAGGAGAACCATGACAACTGCATGTACAAAAGTGAATAAAATCAATGTCAAAATCACTCAAAATAAATAAGGCCACAAAACAAGATACTTGTTTGGAGCAAGACGCTGTCAGACACTTTTGTGATGCCCTCAGCTCCTGGAGACGTCTTTGAAAAAACTCCACCGGCTTGTCTTTCGATGCGGGATGTTTGGTTTCTAAATGGCGCTTCAGTTTGGACGGTTTCATGCTCTCATTGGCAAGCACTTCACTACAAAGCACACACTGGGGTTTCTGTCCCTTTTTATCCTCAATGTACGAAAATCCATTTTTTAAATAGTCTGGGTCATATTTGCGCTTCGCCATCTCGAATCTGAATGTCAAAACAACGTAAAGACAGGATGGTTACCATGGCGATGGTTACCATGGCTAACATAGTAAACTACCGCACGTCTCTGACGAATGCCTGTCAAAATAAACCTTTTTTCAAAATAAAAGACCAATCAAACATGAGACGCACATTAATTTTTTTTTGTTTTTTTTTTACCAGCTTACCGAGACCCCCCCAAAACAGGTCTGCGACCCACTTTTGGGTCGCGACCCACCAGTTGAGAACCCCTGTTGTAGCCCATCCACCTCAAGGTTGTGCGTGTTGTGGCTTCACAAATGCTTTGCCGCATACCTCGGTTGTAACGAGTGGTTATTTCAGGCAAAGTTGCTCTTCTATCAGCTTGAATCAGTCGGCCCATTCTCCTCTGACCTCTAGCATCAACAAGGCATTTTCGCCCACAGGACTGCCGCATACTGGATGTTTTTCCCTTTTCACACCATTCTTTGTAAACCCTAGAAATGGTTGTGCGTGAAAATCCCAGTAACTGAGCAGATTGTGAAATACTCAGACCGGCCCGTCTGGCACCAACAACCATGCCACGCTCAAAATTGCTTAAATCACCTTTCTTTCCCATTCTGACATTCAGTTTGGAGTTCAGGAGATTGTCTTGACCAGGACCACACCCATAAATGCATTGAAGCAACTGCCATGTGATTAGATAATTGCATTAATGAGAAATTGAACAGGTGTTCCTAATAATCCTTTAGGTGAGTGAGGATAATGCACCATGTCACAAAGCTCAAATCATTTCAAATTGGTTTCTTGAACATGACAATGAGTTCACTGTACTAAAATGGCCCCCACAGTCACCAGATCTCAACCCAATAGAGCATCTTTGGGATGTGGTGGAACGGGAGCTTCGTGCCCTGGATGTGCATCCCACAAATCTCCATCAACTGCGAGATGCTATCCTATCAATATGGGCCAACATTTCTAAAGAATGCTTTCAGCACCTTGTTGAATCAATGCCACGTAGAATTAAGGCAGTTCTGAAGGCGAAAGGGGGTCAAACACAGTATTAGTATGGTGTTCCTAATAATCCTTTAGGTGAGTGTACACACACACACACACACACACACACACACACACACACACAATACAGGTAAATGTCTCATTAAAAGAAAAAAAAAAGTAATGTGGAATAATCTTTTCTAGAATTAATTTGGAAAAAGTAGCGATTTGTTTTATTTGTTTTATTACTATTAATCATTCAACACATTTTGTTCACCAAATCAAAGTCAAGAAGTGCAGCCAACATACATGTAGCCCTTTTGTTGTCATGTGACAAGTACACCCAAATAGACCCTCATGTCATTTTGCCATTTTATGAAAAAGCACATTTTGTTCTGGTCAAATGGAAAGTAACCTTAAGCAAATTTCATTAAAACAAATAAGTAGTGTACAACCGCGTGTATTCGAGGTGTGTAGAATATGCAATAAAGGTTTTTAAAAAATTATGAAACCAACATAGACACAAAGATTAACCTACATTTTCAACTTGTGTTTTAAAAGAAGACTGTAATATAAAGAAATGTACATGTTGGCATACCTGATGTAAAACCACGTTGGTGTCTGGGATTAAGTAGTGAGGATATGAACACAAGCTACTCTCTATACAGGCGTCCTCTTGGAGCACTGGCGCTTCATCTTTGCACTCCATACAAACTTCACTTCCACACCAAATGTCATCTCGGAGGTAATGTTCACGCACTATTTTCAATACTCCACCAGCACGGGTCTTCTTCACAAACGTTTTGGATTTCAACATGGTCCAACTAACTGTTTTTACAGGGATTTTGAAGTGCTGTTCAACCAAACAAACACACACACACTACACAACCAACAAACGTGTGCACTCGTGGGCCAACTAAATATTATTCCGGAGTTCTTCAGCAACGCAGTCAGTCCTTATCATAGCTTGAACGGCACGATAAAATGCAAGACGGTGTATTTTTTTAAAAAAAAAGCTGTGCAGATATCGGGAAGCTTCGAGTAGCCTAATGGGGCTTTTCCTCTGCACTGTACGACTCTGTTCGCTTTTGGGGGGTTTTCCAACGTGGATAGTACCTGGTACTTTTTTTTAGTACCACCTCAGTCGAGGTTCCAAGCAAGATGTGACGACAAAACTCTGCAGACCACTGATTGGTCAGAGATAATCGTCACTACTAGCGTCACTGGATTTTCGACACAGGACATCAACTATGGAAGAATTAATTGGACTTTAATATTTGTAACCCACAGAAGACAATCTACAAATGTGTACAATGATGCGCAAATATTTCACTATCTGCAAATGTGTATATTTACATTTGTGATAGGTAAAATCATATCCACAAAAATACAGGGTGATGTGTACAACACAAAACTGTTTTTACACATTTGCAGATTACTTCTTGTGAATTTGTGGGTCATGTTACATTTGTAAGTTCCTTTTTACACATTTGTGGAATTTTGTCCAATGTGTACTGCGGAGATCTGTAAATAAACATATACACAAATATCTCACGATTTGCAAATACACACAATTAAATCTGTACAAATATCTTTTTATTTCACATACAAATTGTGATTTACGCATTTGTGGATCCATTTCTACACACAAAACTGTTTTTACACATTTGCAAATTCCTTCCTGTGAATTTGTGGGTCACGTTACATTTGTAAGTTCCTTTTTACACATTTGTGGAATTTTATCCAATGTGTACTGCAGAGATCTGTAAATAAACATATACACAAATATCTCACAACCTAAAACATGTATTTTTACATTTGTGTTGTGTAAAATCATATTCACAAAAATAATGTGTGATTTGTAAATACACACAATTTAATCTGTACAAATATCTTTTTATTTCACATACAAAGTGTGATTTACGCTTTTGTGGATCCATTTCTACACACAAAACTGTTTTTACGCATTTGTGGATTGCCTCCAGGTCACGTGACATTTGCAACTCCTTTTTACACATTTGTGGATTTTTGTCCATGCTGCGATCTGCAAAAAGACATTTGTAAGGCGTACGTGGGGGGAGGGAGAGAGGAGGGAGGGAGAGAGGGAGGGGGAGAGAGGGAGGAGCAGCCTACAAAATATACACACAGAGGTACAGACAGTAGCGGCAATGTTGCCATAGAGCGAATAATGGTACAGATATTCAGAGGCAAGGTTCCTTTTAAGAGGCAGAAACCTTGAGCAGAACCATGGCTCAGGGTGGGCGGCCATCTGCCTCAACCGGTTGGGGGCGAGAGAAAGAGAGAGAGCCAGAGAGAGGGAGAGAGGGAGGGGGAGAGAGGGAGGGAGGAGCAGCCTACAAAATATACACACAGAGGTACAGACAGTAGCGGCAATGTTGCCATAGAGCGAATAATGGTACAGATATTCAGAGGCAAGGTTCCTTTTAAGAGGCAGAAACCTTGAGCAGAACCATGGCTCAGGGTGGGCGGCCATCTGCCTCAACCGGTTGGGGGCGAGAGAAAGAGAGAGAGCCAGAGAGAGGGAGGGGGAGAGAGGGAGGAGCAGCCTACAAAATATACACACAGAGGTACAGACAATAGCGGCAATGTTGCCATAGAGCGAATAATGGTACAGATATTCATAGCAATGTTTATGATAATAGTTGCAATGATAATAGTAATAGGACTAGTAACAATAATCGTAACAGAGGGTGTCGCACAGGAACATGGGGGCAGCAGGTGACTCGCAACCACAGATCCAGTCTCCACAGCTCCAGAGCCAGAAACACCTGCAGAAAGTGATAGGAGGGAGAGGAGAGGGACGAGAGAGCAGTCTTCTATAGTCTACATTTTCATGATTTAATACATGAAGTTGTGTGGACTACACAAAATGTTGAACCTTCCTGTCAGTTATATAATGCTTTGTAAAAGTACATTATTACCAGACATTCTTTATTCGATAAATCCCACTCAGGGACATTGGATTTCAATAAGTTGTAACATACTGTGATGTAAAATGACTGAAGCTGCTCTATACAGTATATTTATAGATTCCACCCTCTCCCACCACATTGAAGGTAGAATACAATCAATTCAAATAGTGTTAAAACACCAGTTCCTCCCTCTCCCCATCTTTGTCCATACTAAAAAAGAAGAGATGAAACATTGTGAATAATATGGACAAACTAACAGAGCAAAGTATGCAGTATATTTATTCTCCTTCATAAGTTGCCTTGCATTTTGTCTTTTTGTGGGTTACTCAAATGGTGAGTGGTTTACATAATCATACAACTCTTCAACCCACTAGTGCCAGCAAACAATTAACAGCCCCGGGCTGAAGGACTGTGGCACAGCTTCATGTCTAAACATGGACACAACAATGAATCTCTATTTTGTAAAAAGGTTACGAAGACTCCTTAACAATTATATAGTATTTGTGCATTCAATATTTTCATATTTTTGAAAAAAAAAAAAAAAATGCAATTTCACATAGCAACATCTACAACTGAAATTGCCTCAGGGCGCTTTATATAGCCCAGACCATGAACCGCCTACATTAGAGTAACCACTACATGTACAGTGCTGAGCTAAAGTTATTTTGTATCCACATAGCATTAGTATACAGGTGCTGGTCATATAATTAGAATATCATTAAAAGGTTGATTTATTTCAGTAATTTCATTCAAAAAGTGACACTTGTACCCATGTATACATTCATTAAGCACAGACTGATATATTTCAAGTGTTCATTTCATTTAATTGTGATGATTACAACTGACAACTAATGAAAATCCCAAATTCAGTATCTCCGAAAATTAGAATATTACTTAAGACCAATACAAAAAAAGGATTTTTAGAAATGTTGGCCAACTGAAAAGTATGAACATTAAAAGTATGAGCATGTACAGCACTCAGTACTTAGTTGGTGCTCCTTTTGCCTGAATTACTGCAGCAATGCGGCGTGGCATGGAGTCGATCAGTCTGTGGCACTGCTCAGGTGTTATGAGAGCCCAGGTTGCTCTGATAGTGGCCTTCAGCTCTTCTGCATTGTTGGGTCTGGCGTATCGCTTCTTCCTCTTCACAATACCCCACAGATTTTCTATAGGGTTAAGGTCAGGCAAGTTTGCAGGCCAATTAAGAACAGGGATACCATGGTCCTTAAACCAGGTACTGGTAGCGTTGGCACTGTGTGCAGGTGCCAAGTCCTGTTGGAAGATGAAATCTGCATCTCCATAAAGTTGAAGCATGAAGTGCTCTAAAGCTTCCTGGTAGACGGCTGCGTTGACCGTGGACCTCAGAAAACACAGTGGACCAACACCAGCAGATGACATGGCACCCCAAACCATCACTGACTGTGGAAACTTTACACTGGACTTCAAGCAACGTGGATTCTGTGCCTCTCCTCTCTTCCTCCAGACTCTGGGACCTTGATTTCCAAAGGAAATGCAAAATTTACTTTCATCAGATAACATAACTTTAGACCACTCAGCAGCAGTCCAGTCCTTTTTGTCTTTAGCCCAGGCGAGACGCTTCTGCCGCTGTGTCTTGTTCAAGAGTGGCTTGACACAAGGAATAAGACAGCTGAAGCCCATGTCTTGCATACGTGTCTGTGTGTGGTGGCTCTTGAAGCACTGACTCCAGCTGCAGTCCACTCTTTGTGAATCTCCCATACATTTCTGAATGGGTTTTGTTTCACAATCCTCTCCAGGGTGCGGTTATCCTTATTGCTTGTACACTTTTTTTCTACCACATCATTTACTTCCCTTCGCCACTATATTAATGTGCTTGGACACAGAGCTCTGTGAACAGCCAGCCTCTTTAGCAATGACCTTTTGTGTCTTGCCGTCCTTGTGCAAGGTGTCAATAGTTGTCTTTTGGACAGCTGTGAAGTCATCAGTCTTCCCCATGATTGTGTAGCCTACAGAACTAGACTGAGAGACCATTTAAAGGCCTTTGCAGGTGTTTTGAGTTAATTAGCTGATTACAGTGTGGCACCTGGTGTCTTCAATATTTAACCTTTTCACAATATTCTAATTTTCTGAGATACTGATTTGGGGGTTTTCATTAGTTGTCAGTTATAATCATCAAAATTAAAAGGAATGAACACTTATTATATCAGTCTGTGTGGAATGAATGTATACATTATACAAGTTTCACGTTTTGAATGGAATTACTGAAATAAATCAACTTTTTGATGATATTCTAATTATATGACCAGCACCTGTACACTAATGCTATGTGGATACAAAATGCATCTTCACTTGACCAAGACTGAACGACCATCGTTGGCATCTTCACCTGAGGCCAATAGGTTACGTTTGTTCAGTTTCCTGGGAAGTGATGAAAGGACCACATTGTAAGTGGGGGATAAGTGGTGGCGTAGACCCCCTCTTCTGTTAAAGCGACGGCTTCTCAACCCGGGTGTAGATGGCTTCCTTGACACCTCTTTCAAACCATCCATCTTCTCTGTCTAAAATGTGCACCTGGTGGTCCTCAAACGAGTGTCCTCTGTCCTTCAGATGTTGGTAAACTGTTGAGTCTTGACCTGAGGAGTTGGCCCTTCTGTGTTGAGCCATGCGTCTGTGAAGTGGTGGTTTAGTTTCCCCAACTGTGCGGTCTTTGGGTGGACCATCATCTGTCTTAGTGTGTTCTTGGGTTTAAAAAACACAGGGATGTTGTGTTTCTTCAAAATCCTACTGAGTTTCTCTGATACTACAGAAATATTTCAGGCCTTTTCTTGTTTCTTTGTGCCCCACGATAGAAACCGGGAAACTGTCTACAAAAATATAAAATACGGTGGTTAAAAAAGGAATGTCACCTGATCAAAATAATGGTTTCAGAGAATGGCGAGAACAAGACATAAATCAAAAATTAGGCAAGTACAAGCCTTAGAAAGAATCACAATGGCCATACTTAAGCAAATACATGACAATGACTAGCTCCACCTACAAAACCTAAAAATGGTTTTATTCAAGAGCTATGCAAAATGACATTCCTTGCACTTTACCATAAATAGTGGGATATTTTATTTGTTGATTAAAACTCAACGGAGTAAAATTTTCCCCACAGGTGACTCATTTGTATTAGATGTTGTAAGAAAAAAAATATGTTACATGATGTATATCTGTAAAGATTCTCAGTCATCCAGGTCATAGTTATCCAAACAAGGTTAAAGTCAAGGGCAACATGATGTACATTTTTAATTTGAGCTTTTAAGTAGCTTTAGTTAACCAAAATAGATTTCTCCCAAGGGTAGCTTAGTTGTAGTTCAGCGTCTTTCAGTGTAAACTGTCAACTTTGAAAGCTATGCTTTAAAAATTGCTTTTCCAACACTGAATATAGAGTACTAATTCAGAGCTTAGAAGAAATGACTATGCGTGTATAATTATTTAAAAACATTTAATTACCTTCTTAACTCATGCTGGACCCTCTCACTGGGTGTTGGAGGAGTCCTAGTATCCTGCCCTGTATCCTGCTCTGTCGTCTGCTCTGTGGCCTGGCCTGTTTAATTTCTAGAAATTATATTTATCAGGGCCTTGGCGGCAGATTTAACTGTACTTTGTGGTCCATCCTGATTTCAAGAGAGAAAGACAGAAAGACAGAAATGCATTAGTATTACAATTATCATTAACATGTAATAACTATCATTCTACAACTATTAAGATTTTTAACAAGGGTTGCAATAAAATTGGGATCAAAAAAAGACAGGGTCCTATGATTGCCCCACATTGGTGAAAAGATTTGTTGTTATCATCAGTAGTTACACTACAAAGTCAAGTAAAACCAAGTGTCTTCATATCACCTTCTTCATATCATTAATTTTACACTTCTCTCTGTTGTAGTATGTTTATATTACTGTTATTGTGTAGTAGTACAATACAAATATTTTGACAAATTCTACTTTATGATTATTTGATTGAGTTTTTTCTAGATAACTGTCAGATTTTATGTGGATGTTCATGTGGACGTTAAAACATCAGCATAACTAACAGCAGCAAAATAAATAAAATACTGAAGATCAAAAATAAGTAGATCTACA
The DNA here is from genome assembly GCF_025860055.1 of Xyrauchen texanus. NCBI lineage: Eukaryota > Metazoa > Chordata > Actinopteri > Cypriniformes > Catostomidae > Xyrauchen > Xyrauchen texanus. The sequence continues at coordinate 24,728,540 of NC_068286.1, read as the reverse complement.
TAATACAACGTATGTCTACATAGTATAGCGTATTGAAAAGTTAAATATAACATAATATTAAGTTATACCAAAGTCCTTTATAAACTGTCTCTGGTTATACATACACTTAAAGCAAAGAGTAAAGATAGTTGTAGTTTCCAAGGTTTTCAAAACTTATACTTTATGGCGTTTTGGATATTTATTATGTTCGTTATTTCAAAATAATCCGTGTAGGGAAACAGAGTTTGCCATAGAGAGCACCGTCATGAAGTTTGACTAGAGGGCAAAGCGTTTTTGAAAAGCCGTTAACGGTTAGTTACAATTACAGTGCTAGAGCTAGACGTCCAATGGTTTCAAAATCAACCTATAGTGTACAGTGAGGTTAAATTGACACCTAAAGGTGTAACGTTATGAAATGCATTGTTTAATTTTGGTGGGCAAGACGTAACGTTATGCCTGTCCATAACCTTTTCCGAGTAACGTTAACATTACCAGCCACTTTAGCTGTCTAGACAAAAAGTACTGAGACAACAGACACGTGGGATTAACTTACTTTGGTTCCCTAGATGGAAATATTAACACAAATGCCCAGAACTAACAGTACATGATGCAATAAGTCAAGATAGGCCATTCCAAGAGATACCATCAGACATTTGGCCCTGGGTGGCTAGTAACGTAACGTTAGCTTAAACAAGAAGAACGTAACATTAACGTTAATTTTAAGATAGCAAGTCAGATCGTTAAGATTTTAGCTGAACTAAGCTGGACACTGCATCAACCCATTAACGTTACATTACATACTGTTTCCTCAACTTACAGTTATTATCATTATTTTGATTGATCACGAAAACGTGTTACTTACGGTTTGCTACAGTTTGCTTTCGATTTCCTGACGCCATGGTATGCCATGCTGCTCATAGTATGACACTCATGATGCTCTTTCATGCTACGTTCACACCGGACGCGAATAGCGCGTCAGGCGCGAGTGATTTCAATGTCAATGTCAATGCAAAGTCAATGCAAAGACGCGTTATGCTACGTTCACACCGGACGCGAATAGCGCGTCAGGCGCGAGTGATTTCAATGTTAAGTCAATGCAAAGACGCGTTACGCGCGTAAAAAATTCCTGCGGCGCGAATGAGGCGTAGAGCGCGGCGCGGTAGACGCGAATACGCCTCATTCGCGCGTCAAGTTCGCGCGAATTGAGCGTCTGGCGCGTTACGCGCGTTACGCGCGAATGGTGCATTTTGTGCATTCACGCGTTTGACGCGAATTCGCGTCTGCCGCCCGAGTTGAAAAATCTGAACTTTGGCGTCAATTCGCGCCGCGTTAACCAATCAGGAGCCTAGCTGCCTGCTGCCCTCCTTCCTCTTCTCCTATGCCATTCCCTGTGGCTCTTCCACCTTCCAAGCGAGGTCCTTTTTGTTCCTGTCTCTTAATGTAAATAGTTTGCACATATTGTTCATTTTTTTTTCAGTTCATATTGTTATTTTATATGTTTTGCCTAAATAATTTTTTTTTACGTTTTGCCTAAATATGTTTTTTAATGTTATACCTAAAATTACTTCATATGTTTGGCCTCAATAAATTATTTTGTAATATGACTAAATGCCTGGTGTGGTTCTAATGCACAAACAAAGCAAATCTTTTATCACATAACTTGATTTCAATATATGAGACATTTTGATTTTGTATTGATTGCTATTTATTCCATATCTAAATCTAGATTATATGAAACATTATTATTGTAATGTAAAGACAACCAACATTAGTGTCTGGACAGTGTTGAATAAGGAAAAAACACAGGACAGGTTAATTACTTTTGAGGCTGGCTCCATTTATCATCAAAACAAAAATAAATAAATAATTTAACCTGATATACTACCATGGAAAACCTGACGTTTTTAAAAAGTCTCAACTTAATAAATGTGCATGTTGTGGACCTGACATCCTGGAACTGGGGCTGACAACCTGGGAAAAAAAAAATATATATATAATAATAATGGACTATTTTTAGATAGTTTAGCTCTTTATAGGTTTGTGGGTGGCTCTTAAAAGAGCCGTTGTGGGGAAGTCATGAGGAGGACTTCAAACGCTACTCCGTCGGCTGCCATGGTACTGCTCCCTCCGCCGAGAAGTGTGCCATGAAGACATCCCTCACCCGGAGTGCCTCTCTGGAGGAGTTGTTGGCCGCAACCCGACCCAGACCTGGCAGTGGCTCCTCTCCAGCATGTCCCGCGCCTGGCTCTGGAGAGGCGGTAGTTGAAGACACGCCAGTCATCAGTGGTGGGCACAGCCATGTACTCCTCCACAAGACAGTCCCAGATTGCAGTCACAACCTGGTGGACGATCTGGCTCACTGTTGAGACACCAACCCTGAAGCTGGACGCTATGGTCCTGAATGAGTCCCCTGTGGCAAGAAACCTAGAAAATATTTTTATAAGTACACTTGTAGTTACATATTCAACTATATACAATAACCAGTCTGTTTTACTTTAATGCACCATATTTGTTTGTTTGCTAGCAATTTTGCAAGCAATTTAACAAAGTTTTGAATCTTCAAAACAAAAGGGTATATGTGTATATGGTTTAAATCACTAGTGTGCCAATAACCAACTGATTATCAAAAGAAAGAGTAACGTTACTACAATTGCTTACAGATAGAGACATGACAGTATCATTTTTAGGTTATAGCAGTTAACCGAGTAACGTTATCACTAGAAAGAGCACTACATATTGCTTACAGATAGAGACATTATCACGTCTGCCAAAATAATATTTTATTTTTTTGGTTAACGTTACAACAGTTAACTGAGTATCACTAGAAAGAGCACCAACAGTGGTATCCGTACCACACAGTTTGAAAAACATTGCTAGCATAGCGTAAATTAACATATATTTAATATACTGTATTTAACATTTTATATACATTTACTAACCGAAGACAGATGGACAGGCGCTCCGCAGCTGGGATAGAGCGCCTGTATCCTCGCTCCGATGCGGGACAACAGGTCATCAAACTGGGCGCGGGACAAGCGGAAGTACCGCTGAAAGCGGCCGTCATCCAGGCGCAGCTCCTGGAGCAAATGATGAAATTCGCCGAACTGGGAACGCCTCCGGAGGGTCTGGTGGACCCAAGTACGGCGACGACGACCCATACGCCGCTGTTCTGCTCTCCAGAGCAAATACAGAGCGGTGACTCTCTCCACGAATGCTCGATCAACATCAGCCATCTTGTAAAAAGATGGCCGTCAACGGATTTCGCCTCTGGGCGCGTAAATTTCGCTTCAAACTTTTGTTTTTTACGCGCGTCAATTTCGCTCTTGACGCGCGAATGGATTCAAAGTGGTCAAGCGTATAACTAGACGCGGTAGGCGCGAATTTGACGCGCTATTCGCGTCCGGTGTGAACGCAGCATCAGGTTCCATGTGTGTGTCATAGACTGTGTGTGCTTGCACCGCCACCTGCTGGTGTGGCTAATTAACTGCTCTCACACGTACGCCTTACAAATGTCTTTTTGCAGATCGCAGCGGGACAGAGTGGACAAAAATCTACAAATGTGTAAAAAGGAGTTGCAAATGTCACGTGACCTGCAAATTGCCCGGAAGCAATCCACAAATGCGTAAAAACAGTTTTGTGTTGAAATGGATCCACAAAAGCGTAAATCACACTTTGTATGTGAAATAAAAAGATATTTGTACAGATTAAATTGTGTGTATTTACAAATCACACATTATTTTTGTGAATATGATTTTACACAACACAAATGTAAAAATACATGTTTTAGGTTGTGAGATATTTGTGTATATGTTTATTTACAGATCTCTGCAGTACACATTGGACAAAATTCCACAAATGTGTAAAAAGGAACTTACAAATGTAACGTGACCCACAAATTCACAGGAAGTAATTTGCAAATGTGTAAAAACAGTTTTGTGTGTAGAAATGGATCCACAAATGCGTAAATCACAATTTGTATGTGAAATAAAAAGATATTTGTACAGATTTAATTGTGTGTATTTGCAAATCGTGAGATATTTGTGTATATGTTTATTTACAGATCTCCGCAGTACACATTGGACAAAATTCCACAAATGTGTAAAAAGGAACTTGCAAATGTAACATGACCCACAAATTCACAGGAAGTAATCTGCAAATGTGTAAAAACAGTTTTGTGTTGTACACATCACCCTGTATTTTTGTGGATATGATTTTACGTATCACAAATATAAATATACACATTTGCAGATAGTGAAATATTTGCGCATCATTGTACACATTTGTAGATTGTCTTCTGTGGGTTACAAATATTAAAGTCCAATTAATTCTTCCATAATATCAACCCCCTAGTTTTAAAGTTAGTTACAGATATAGCAATGTCATTTGTTCACGCGAATTTCGAATTGTAATAAGAAATGGCTGTGCAAAAAAAACCCCAAAAAAAACATGCTGTCATCAATAAACGTGGTGCAGACGTTCCTCTCGTTAGCAACGAACGAAAAAGTATTTCAGGAAGTGTCTCAGCTGTTGGCCGCACAGCTATCTACACTTGTGTAAAATCATGCAACAACTGCTTTAAGTAGCACAATGAGCTAACAGCTAGCGGTCGTGTTATTGTTTTGTGTGGCGTTTAAGATGATATCACGGCAGTAGAGGTGACACAACTATGACGATCAGCCTATAATCCCACCTACGTTGAGGTGGCACTAACCAGCAGCGGTAAAGCAAGCTCAGAAAATTAAAGGACGTAGAGTCGAGTCGAACTGTAACATGCAGTGGAAACGTGCCATAAAATGGGTCCCTTACAGTTCCAAACACTGCACAAGGTACTGGCTGGCCATTACGATTTTTTTTCAGAGGGGTGGAGCTTGTTTTGAGCGAATTCATGTTGTCATCACCTTCTTAAACCGCTAGAGGGAGACATATCCTTAATTAGTTACACTGAGATTTATTATAAGTATCATACTTCTTAACTATGTAAATTGCTCCTGGTCACTGATATGCAAGACTGCTGATATGCATGTGTCCAGATGTACATTTTATACCAAAGACTTTCTAGCAAGTCAGTCCATCTTTGGAAAGCAGTCAGGTGGCTATTTCCAGTCATGCCAGTGCTGCTGCTATCTACTTTAATGGGGAAAGACAGAAATCTATAAAAACGGTTGGTCAAGATTACGATCAAAGGACATATTTCAATTCAGCATTAAATTTGATAATATTGGAATAATAAAATGTGCTAATTTACTACATATTATGCTAAAACACACAATTTTCATTGCTTGTATAGCTAATGTGCATGGCCGGACATCTTTTATACATTTGTTGACCATTGGGCACAAGAGCTTCTTTGTTGGGTGTTCCCATTTCTCCCATTCATTTTAATAGAAGTGCCCGTCTCTGATAAATGGTCTCTGCCCATACCCAGAGACTTTGCCCATAACTTCGCTAAGCCCAGCCTTAAAAGCATTCTGACCAATCCTGTCTTTGCAACCATTGCCCCACCGCGATCACTCTGACACACGTTAGCTATTTTCCAATTACAGAATATAAAAGTAAAAAGTGTTTGAGTATGTTTAAATGGGATTATATACAAATAATAAAAATGTATAACACGTTGTTGCTGGGTCATGTTTGCTTAAATTTTTCCTGTATACATGACTTTTATTATAAAGAGAAGATCGCTGTAATTATTTGAAAGTTAAGAAGCAAGGAAGCTTGCAATTCATCAGCGTTAGCAGGCAAGATCAAGTTAGCTAAAATTACACAGATCAATCCTTAAGGCACTATATTTCACATGCTTTGTATGAAATGCCCTGCTGATGTCCACTCTAGTTTTCACTCGACCACAATCACATTCCCACTTAGCCAGACGGGATTCAGTTGATAATTTTGTATTTTTTTGGGCTTACTCTTTGTTTGTGTTGGAGTTGGTGTTTTGCTGGGATCCGGCCGTTTGCTGGATTCCACCTCTAAGATAACCTTACAGACTGTCAGTTGTCGCTGTTGAATAGCGGAAGAGAAGCTATTACTGAGGCAAGGCTCTCACGAGCATGCATAAACATCACATCCTTTGGAGATCCTGGCAAAACCGACCCGCTCCCTTCGCATGAAAATCAGTCTACTGGCTTTAATAGGCAACCTAGGAAGCCCAGGAAGGGCTTTGCGTTACAAGCCATTCACACATTGGCAAAAAAGGTGAATATTACATGAAAATTGTTACATACTGAATCTTTAAATAAATAATTCCCTCATTCCAAGGTTGTAGCCAGGAAATAAATTCTGTTTTAATTCTGAAATATTAATTCTGATTCACAGTCTACACAGTTCCCTTTACAAAAAGCTTCACTATGATGCTGCGCTTTTGCTAAGCGCTATGGGGAACAATCCTAGTTGTGACCGAACTGTGAATATGTGTGTAACACGTCAATGAACATTGACCAGAATTTATAGCCTCAGCTGATGTAATCATTAGATGCACCTGAGGCCAGGCTATAAATGGATGTGTCACCAGGTGTCGTCAGATCCTCTTTTTTCAGAGTGATTCTGTGGCTGTGTGTTTCACAAACCCTGTCAAAACTTTCTTTCCTCTGTTAGGAGTTAGAATTTGTTAGGCAGTGTGCAGTGAACCTTTTCTCATTTCTCTTCTGTTTAGAAATATTATATATATAAAAAAAAAAAAGAGAGAATGACTGAAAGCCGCAAATGCAAACGCTCTATAGCTGAAGAGGACACACATCAGTTTTGCTTTGTTTGTTTGGGGGAAGAGCAGGCTGCTCTCGCGTTGCAGCAGGGCGGGTGCGAGCATTGCGATTTGCTTTCAGGCAAAGTGCTTCGCGCTCGCCTCGCTTGCTTCCGGGAGTCAGCAACCTCACAAAAAAAAAGATAGTTTGTGGCACTCTTGCATGGATTTGGCTGAGGAGCAAGAGACGGGTTTATCCCTTTCTCTCACTCTCTCCCCAAACCCAGTAGGTCCATCAAATGATCTCGAAGCACGTTCCAACGCTTCTTCGGATCATGAGGACGATTGCGATTCTCTTCCCGCCTCCAAGCTTTCCGTCCGAAATAAAACATCTACAGAGGAATTGCTCGATGTTGTTACTTGTGCAGTTGCCAGACTCCAGTTGGACTGGCCACGCGAAAAAGAGACCCCCAAACCCTCCAAATTAGGGGATAGATTTTTTTCTTTATCTTCCAGTCTAAGAAAGGGAACGCCTCATGAGTCCCTTCCCTTCTTTTATAACCTCCATGAAGAGCTTTCTCGCTCATGGAGGAACTCCTAAAAAAAAAAATGTCTTCCCGTGTTCACATACCCATACCCTCGACGTCATTATATTCGACTATCGTGGGTGCTGAGGCACGGGGGTATTCAGTAATGCCGCCGGTCGGAGAGATGCTTGCGGGCTATCTCTCACCGGGCTCGGCATCGTCACTTAAGAAGCCCTCTCTCCCCTCAAAGCCTTGTAGGACAACCTCCACTTTAGTGGGAAGGGCTTATCAAGCAGCAGGTCAGGTGCTGCTCTGCACACTATTCTGTTTTACAGGCGTACCAGGCTGACCTCCTGGACGACCTGAGTGTGGGTTCTGCACTTGACGAGCAAGCTTCAGGCCCGTCTTGGTCCTGCTTGAAGGGAGGCTCAAAAGCAATGCGGGGCGAGTCGTGCTCCTCCTCCCAGGGATTGGGGACTGTCTCGCTGCCCTCGCCAGCCCCCGAAGCAAGACCTCAGGACTATAATTTCTAGTAAGAGAAAACCCTGATGGTGTTGCGCCTAGATTAGGGGGTAGCGCCCCTCGGTACGGGGCACGTGCTTCACTTCACCCCTCCCGGTACCCCCTCGAAGCCCCTCCATTCCCGCCACCTTTTGGTGTTTCGGGTGGCAGAGGCTTCCATCAAAGTTGGTTGTTTTGGCTGTTCCTGCATTTTATTCAGGACGTAAAACACTTGACAACCCCTCAACAGGAAGTGTTAAAATCGAATACCCATCTCAGAGATCCTGGCAGCGTGGAAACTTCTGCCAGATATATTCTTTTCTGTGGGTCTTATAAGGGCATCAGGATTTAATTCACTTGCCGCTTTTCCGTGTTTCAATGGCGTGTTCTCACTACCGTAAACTGGATTTCTTTATTATGTAAACCCCCCCCCCAAATCTCCTGGTTAAAGGGGCCATGGTATGTGTTCCCCTTCCAGAGAGAGAGTTAGGTTATTACACTAAATACTTCCCATTTCCCATGGAGGGTGAGGGGTGGCGTCTGGCTTAGATCTTAAAGCTTGAACTGCCCGTGGGTGTTCAAGTCCTAGATTATGCCTATCAAGACGGTCATGTCTCAAGCCCTACATCTCCTTTGGCTGGTCACCATCGATCTTATAACGCACTTCTGTACTTCATTTAGAAGTTCTGCCACAACATGGAAAGTTCTTGAGGTTCGCTTCCGGGGGCATCCAGCTTAAGGGGATAGGAGGGTCATCAGCTCGGTTGTCACAGTCACTGTGTCGGGTTGATGGCTGTATTTCTGGCCCTGAAATACCTCCTCCTGAGGCTGCCATGTCTTGGTGCGGGTGGACAATACTGCGGTAGCCTCTTACATAAATCTCTTGAGGTTATCGAGACCATTTCAAGTGCTAGGGCTCCCTCCACTTGGAACTGATCTGGGTAGATTTTTCAGGGCAGCAGAGGACCTCTTTGCCTCTGTTGATAGCGCAATGTCTCCTCTACTTCTCCCCGAGTCGCCCAGTCCCCCCCCCCCTTGGGGGGGCTGATCGTGGTGACGCATACATAGCACAAATGCGCCTGCATGCGTTTCCTTCTACTAAAGTTCATATTACAGAACCAGCTAACTCCCAGTTTGCTTCAGTTCTGGATTTTCTGTAGAAAGAACTGTCAGCGGGCACTTGCCTCGCCACTGCCAGGTTCTATGTGGCCACTGCGGTTTGCCACGGCTTGGTGGGCGGGGTGCCCTCTAAGAGGCATCCTTGCTTAGAATTTGCCCCAGCTATGACCAAAAGCATTCTTTGCACCCTCACTTTGGGTGAGGGACATTATTGCCCGGGCCTACGAGCCGCACGGTCAAGCTTTGCCAGTAGGTTTTAGGGCGCACTCTAACAGAGGGCTCTCCTCCTCTAAAATCTTGGCTAGAGGTCTCCCTCTGCAGCAAGTTTGTGATGCGGCAGGTTGTCTTCTCCGCACACATTCATTAGACTTTTATAGTTTGGATGTTCTGCACTCTGGGCTCTTATGCCCTTGAGTCGACATCTCAGCTCATGCCTGAACAAGTTTGTGATGCGGCAGGCTGGTCCTCTCCACACACATTCATCAGTTTTTATGACAAGTTTGTGTTGCGATAGGGTTCTCTTTGCACGCATTCCTCGAACTTTATGGGTTAGATGCTTTACTACTCTGGACTCTTATGTCCTTGAGTCGACATCTCAACCCATGCCTAAACAAGTTTGTGATGTGGCAGGCTGGTCCTCTCCGCACACATTCATCCAAATGTTATGGTTTAGATATTTATGCTGCTCCGGGCTCTTATGCCCTTGAGTCGACGTCTCAAGCTCATGTCTGAGACCTCTCGCATTTTTGTGAGTACACTGCACAATCGTAGGGGTCCGTACAGCCCCCAGTGCGGTGGGGTGGGTATTGAGTTCCCCATAGCGCTTAGCAAAAGCACAGCATCATAGTGAATCTTTTTGTAAAGGGAACGTCTCTGGTTACATGTGTAACCCTTGTTCCCTGAAAAAAGCAGAACGAGATGCTGTGCTTCTTTGCCGCACTGGGACGTCAAAGGACTGCTCTTCAAAAAGAAGTATCTGATGACACCTGGTGACACATCCATTTATAGCCTGGCCTCAGGTGCATCTAATGATTACATCAGCCGAGGCTATAAATTCCGGTCAATGTTCATTGACGTATTACACACATATTCCCCATAGCGCTTAGCAAAAGCGCAGCATCTCGTTACGCTTTTTTCAGGGAACAAGGGTTACACATGTAACCCGAGACGTTTTCAATCAAATTACTGTACAATTTAATAGCATGTGAGCTAATTTGATTTATTTACAGTTTTAGTTACACAATTGCACAGAGGTCTTCTTTAAAAAGAAAACAATTTACGGATGAGGAGAAATATTTTTTAATTCTGATGAGGGGGAGGGAGATTTTGACAATGAAAGACAGATGAGGAGATGCCCCCCAACCTCCAAGCCCTTGATGCTGAGGATGAAGATGCCTCAGCCACTGCTCCTACACCTGCACACACAACACTAAGGGAGGTGGAGGTGGTAAGCTCTTCCTGCTGGAGTGCTATCAGCAATTTGAACCCTCCTGGTCCTGGGATTGCTTTTGATGACCATATGTGGGGTGTGCAAAACCCTCCAGAATCCTCCAGTAAAATCCACTATTTTAAGATGTTCCTTACTGATTAACTAATTGAGGAAATTGTTGATGAAACAAACCACTATCCCTCAGAGCTGACACCAAAGAAGTGAAAGGGAAGATTGCAAATTGGGTTCCAACAAATGCTCACGAAATGTACATATTCCTGGTGGCAGTGCACCTAATGGGAAATGGGAGAAAAAAAACTCACTTTGTGATTATTGGAGTACAGACCCCATGATCCTGACACCATTTTTACTGACACTTTGTTTTCCCAGGACTGCTTCCTTCTGCTCCTCCGCTGCCTGCACTTCTCCAACAATGCGATGGCAAACATCAACGTTCCCCTGCAGAAATTCAGAAACATATCATTTCAAGTCATCTTTTCATCAAATTTTTGTGCCCCACAGGGATCTGTTTGTCGATGAGTCGCTGATGAAATTTAAGGGTAGGCTGGTGTTTAGGACATGATCATATACACAGGATCCACCACTGACATCCAGCAAATGAAGGCCTTGGAATCTCTGGGTCCAGTGTCATGACATTACTGGCCCCATACTTGAAATAGGGTCACATCCTGTTCATGGACAACTGGTACAGTAGTCCCACACTGTTCCAGCACCTTTTGTCCCTGGACTCAGGAGCTTGTGGGACTGTATGAGCCAACAGGAAGGGAAGTAGCACAAACATCTAAACCATAACATTTGACAAATGTGTGCGGAGAGGACCAGCCTGCCGCATCACAAACTTGTTCAGACGTGACCTTGAGATGTCGGCTCAAGGACGTAAGAGTCCGGAGTAGCAAAAATATCTAACCCATAAAGTTCATTGAACGTGTGCGGTGAGGACCAGCCTGCTGCATCACAAACTTGTTAAGGCATGAGCTTGCCAGAAAAACTGATGAATGTGCGTGGAGAGGACCAGCCTGCCGCGTCACCAACTTGTTCAGACATGAGCTTGAGATGTCGACTCAAGGACGTAAGAGCCCGGAGTAGCATGAACATCCAAACTATAAAATCTGATGAATGTGTGCGGATAGGACCAGTCTGCAGCATCACAAACCTGCTGCAGAGGGACCCCTCTAGCCAAGGATTTATAGGAGGCGACCCCTCTTGTGGAATGAGCCCTGACACCTACTGGCGAAGCTTGACCACGCGCCTCATAGGCCAGGGCAATAGCATCCCTCACCCAATGTGACAGTCTGCTTGGTAGCAGCCACCCCCCTGTTGCGGCCCACATAGTAGAAAAATTATTGTCCTGACTTACGCCACTGGCCAGTGCAGTGGACATAAGTCTGAAGGGCACGGACTGGGCAGAGAGAAAAACGGCGGGGAGCAGAAGGCTTCCAGAGTGACAGGACATAGTGTCGAAAAAGGCACCTTCGGAAGGTAGTCAGGATGAGGATGCAGAATAGCTTTGGCCATACCTGGGGCAAATTCTAAACAGGCCGGCAAAACAGAAAGCCTGTAGATCCCCAATCCTCTTAAGAGAGGTAATCGTCATAAGAAAGACCATCTTGAGAGTCAGAAGTCTGTCAGATGCTCACTCTAGAGTTTCAAAAGGGGGTCTCAACCAGACTCTCCAGGACTATTGCTAAGTCCCATGAAGGAGTTCTGGTCCTAACAGGAGGCCTCAGTCACATGGCTCCACGAATGAAGCGAGCGAGTAGAGGATGCCTCCCCAAAGGCACCCCGTCCATCAAGGCGTGGGAAGCCGAAATGGCGGCCACATAAACCCTGAGAGTAGTGGGGCATAGGCCTGCTGACAGTTTTTCCTGCAGAAAGTCCAGAACTGAAACAATTTGGCAGTTAACTGGATCTGCACCATGTGAACTGCACCACTTTACGAAGACACCCCATTTATTAGTGTAGATTCTTCTGGTAGAGGGAGCCCTAGCACTAAGAATGGTCTCGATAACCTCAGGTGACAGCCCTGTGTCCCTCAGTTGGTACCCTTCAGGGGCCAAACATGAAGTTTCCACAATTCGGGCCGGGGATGAAATATCGTCCCCTGCGCCTGAGACAGAAGGTCACTCCTGTCCGGAATCACCCAAGGCGAGCCGTCGAGAAGAGATATTAACTCCGAGAACCATACCCTGTTCAGCCAGCGCGGCGCTATCAGTAAGAGGCAAGACCCTTGCTGGCGAACTCTAGCCAAGACTCCCGGGAGCAGAGAAACCGGGGAAAAACCCATACAGATGCATTCAGGGCCATGTATGAGCCATCACATCCAGACCCAGGGGGGGCTGAGTGACTCAGGGAGAAGTAGAGGAGACATTGCACTGTTCATAGAGGTGAAGAGGTCCTCTTCTACCCTGTAAAATCTTACCCAGATTTGTTCCACTACCTAGGGGTGGAGTTTCCACTCACCCGTCGGTATTTTCTGTCTGGACAGTAAATCTGCTCCCACATACGGGCATCCAGGGATATAAACTACCCTGAGTGACAGGGGCTTGCCCTGGGCCCCAAGGAGAATCCGACGTGCCAGAAATTTAGCTGACGTGAACGTGGACCTCCTTGATGGTTTATGTAAGAGACTACCACTGTATTGCCCACCCATACCAAGACATGGTAGCCTCTGGAGGAAGCATTTCAGGGCCAGAAATACCGCCATCAACTCGAGACAGTTACTGTGACAACCAAGCTGACGACCCTCCAATCCCCTTGAGCTGGACAACCACTTAAGACCGCTACCCAGCCCGTCAGAGAGGCGTCTGTCGTTAGCAGCCTGTGACGACGAGACGCACCTAGAGTGGGACCCAAGGTAAGAAACCGGGGTCTGAACCACATAGCAAGGGAACGAAGCACGTGGCGCGTAACCCTTATCAGCCCTAGGGAACTGGCCCTTGGATGAAATCCCCTGGCTTTTAGCCACAGCTGAAACAGTCTCATATGGAGCAGGCCCAAAGGGATCAACATGGATGCAGACGGCATGAGACCTAGTATTTGTTGATACTGGTGAACAGTGCAACCTTGACCTAGCCTGAGTTTGCTCAGGGTGTTCTGAATGGACGTGATATGAGCGGGAGACAACTGTGCCCACATCGTGATCGAATTCCATATAACCCCCAGATAGGTGATTCCCTGGGTGGGAGAGAGAACGCTCTTAGACATTGAGTCTCAGACCCGGAGAAACCAGATGAGCTAAGGCAATATCCCTGTGCCAGTTATTGGGGCTGCGCTAAGATCAGCCAGTCGTCTATGTAATTCAGAATGCGGATGCCCCAGAGTCGCAAAGGAGCCAGTGCTGCATCCATGCATTTCGTGAATGTGCGGGGTGATAGGGCTAGGCCGAATGGAACAACCCGATATTGGAAGGCTTTGTCCCCAAAAGAAAACCTCAGAAACTTCCTGTGCTGTGGCAGAATTCCAATATGGAAATATCGTGATCAGCCAATCGTAATGTTGGATCTGAGACACGACTGTCTTGACAGTTAGCATCTTGAACTTGAACACCCTGACCTAGCGGTTCAAGCCTCAAAGATCTAAAATCGGATGCAACCCCCCCCCTCCCCTTCCTGGGGACCAGGAAGTATCTGCTGGAATAGCCTGACTGTTTCTATGGAAGGGGAACACGTTCATGGCCCCTTTGACAAAGAGATTTTGCAGCTCTTTCTACAGTAGACGTGTCTGCTCCGGTTTCACGGTAGTGGGAACCATGCAAGACCAGAAGCGAAATCGGGGCATCGAGTGGGAAAACTCTGTCCTTATCCTTGATGGCCGAAAGGTTAAGCCATAAATGCCTCTCCGTGCTGACTAAAGCAGATATAGACCGACGAATGGCACAGGCTGTCTGCTTGGTCGCACGGAGAGATAAATCTGTGGCCCGTTGCACCCGAACTAAGGTCTTTCAGTAGGTCAGCCTGGTATGCCTGTAACACGGCCATGGTGTTCAGCACAACACCAGCCTGACCTGCCACTTGATAAGCCCTCCCCACTAGCATGGAGGGCTGCATGGCTTAGTGGGGAGAGCGAGTTTCTTGAGTGATGATGCCGAACCCGGTGAGAGATAGCTCGCAAGCGTCTCTTCGACCGGCGGCATCATTGAATACCCCCGTGTCTCAGCACCCACGATAGTCAAGTATAAAGACGTCGAGGGTACGTGAACACGGGAAGTATATGGGTTCCTCCATGAGTGAGAAAGCTCGTCATGGAGGTCATCAAAGAAAGGAAGGGACTAATATAGCGTTCCCTTTTTCTTTTTTTTTTTCTTTTTTTTTTATATTTTATTATTATATTTTTTTTTTGTTTTTTTGGCCACCAGACAGAAATATGTCTTATAGATTGGAGCGTTTTGGGGGGCGGGGGTGGAGGTCTCTGGTTCGCGTGGCCAGTCTAGCTGTAGTCTGGCCACAGCCCGAGTAACCACCTCAAATAATTTGTCAGCCGCTTTATTATTATGTGTGAAATGTACAGAGGTTCAGCGTCCCCCTCGTGAAACGAAGAGGCGCCGAGGCGCGCTTCAGATTACGAGAAGGGTCAGCTGGATCTGGGGAGAGAGCGAGCGATAGGAAGGGACCCGTCTCTCGCTCCTCAGCCAAATATATGCGAGAGCCCCACGAAAGAGTGGGCACTGACTCCCGGAAGTAAGCGAGGTGAGCGCGAAGCATTTCCCCCGAAAGTAGGTCGCAATGCGCGCACTCACCCTGCCCCAATGCGAGAGCAGCATGCTCTTCCCCAAACAAAATTGATGCATGTCCCTGACAGTCATAGAATCCATAGACAGGGAAACATGCATCGTTTGCTTTGCTTCGACATTTTTCCACCTTTTTCTTTTCTATTTTATATATAAATATAGAAAGATGGAAAGGAGAAAAGGTTCACTACGCACTGCCTAACAAATTCTAAATCCTAGCAGGGGAAAGAAAGTTTCTGACAGGCTTGTGAGACACACAGCACAGTTTACTCTGAAGAAAACGGATCTGACGACACGCTGGTGACACGTCTATTTATAGCCTGGCCACAGGTGCATCTAATGATCTCACCAGCCGAGGCTATAAATTCTGGTCAATGTTCATTGACGTGTTACACACATATTCACAGCTGGTCACAATGCAGGATTGTTCCCAAAAGCTCTTAGCAAAGCGCAGCATCATAGTGAAGCTTTTTGAAAAGGGAACAGCCACATTGTCCACCGCCAACTTACGGGTGAGAAATTTGCACATCAGACTAAGAACAACATATAATTTATATATAAATTAAGAGTTTATTTCAATAATTTTAATACATTTTGTAACAATGAATGCATTTAAACTCAACTAAAATGAACTAAAAACAATAATGATCATGCTGTCATATTCCACACTCCTCACTTTCCACCCACGTGCTCTGCTATCTATAGGAAAATTCATCACATCCCTGCAATTCAGGATTAACCTTAGAAGAGCACAGCACACCTCGGTGTCCATCCAAATCAGGCCAACCTGCCTTGGACACTCCACTGCGTCTGACATCTGGACATTCCCCTCTGATGTCCCTCATACAGCTTCCCAGGGCAGCAGGACAAGGCGGCACTTCAATGTGTGCATTGTGGGCTTCTGTTTACCACAAATGCAATGTAATTGATTGTCATGAATGCTATTTAGTGGCTGTTATGGTTATGTTGCTTGTATTTTTTTAAATATTTAGATTGTTATTCATTATATTGATATTTATTTTAAAACAATATTATCTATACAACAAATACTATAAACAAATGCGAATAAAAAGCATAGATCAATAGATACAATTAAATTAAATCTATTTTTAAGAATAATGCTAATACTGAACTTATCTCCTGTCTCTCACAGAGCAAAGATACATGTTTATTTTACTTCATGTAGCTATTTCTCTTTTTTTTTTAATTGTCTAGCCAATTGTCATGTTCTATTTGTTGGAATATGAGCATATGAGCTGTCCTCCAGCTCCAAGCAAGAGAAGTCAGCAATGAACCGTCTAGTGATGGGTCGTTCATGAACAAATCTTTTATGTGACTCAGAAGAACAAGAGGAATGTGACACAAGGTGCTTCTTTCGGGAGCCTCGGATACCCCTTCCAGGGGCCAGACATGGAGAATCCAGAGGTCTGGGTGCAGATGCCAGAGGGTGCCCCGTCCCTGAGAAAGAAGGTCTTTCCTCAGGGTGATTTGCCAGGGAGGTGCTGTCGCAAGGAGCATGAGATCCGAGAACCAAGTCTGGGTGGGCCAGTAAGGGGCCACTAGAGTGACTTGTTCCCTATCCTCCCTGACCTTCCAAAGCAACTGTGCAAGTAGGCTCACTGGGGGAAATAGGTACTTGCTCAGCCCCCAGGGCCAGCTGTGTGCCAATGCATCTGTCCCAAGGGGACTTGCCTCCGACCTGAGGGAGTACCAGAGTGGGCAGTGGGAGTTTTCTTGAGAAGCGAACAGGTCTATCTGTGCTTTGCCATAACGATCCCAGATCAGCTGAACCACCTGGGGGTGGAACTTCCACTCTCTGTTGAGCAGAGCCTGTCGCGACAGTGCGGGCGTGTTGTGACATATGACGAGAGTGCATGCCGCCTTGGCAATTTATGTACGCTACCGTTGTGGTGCTGTCTGAATGGATCAAGACGTGCTTGCTTCGAATCAGCAGGAGAAACCTCTGCAAGGCAAGAAATACAGCCAGCAACTCTAGGCAGTTGATGTGCCAACACAGCCGCGGGACCATCCAGGACCTGGCGGCTGCGTGCCCATTGCACACGGTGCCCCAACACTGTTTGGGTGCATCTGTGGTTACCACAATGTGCCTGGACACCTGCTGCAGGGGGACTCCTGTCCACAGCAAATAGAGGTCTGTCCAGGGGTTGAGTAACTGACGGCAGAGGGGGAAAATCGTACGATATGTGCCGCGGCGCCATGCCCACCTCGCGACTCAAGTCTGAAGCCAGTCCTGGTGTGGTCTCATATGCATCAACCCTAGTGGCGCGACCGCAGCTGAGGATGCAGTATGTCCCAGGAGCCTCTGGAACTGTTTTAGGGTGACCTATTTTGAATGATATGCGGCAATTCAGCACCGACTGCTCTCGCTCATTTGTGAGGCATGCTACCATTGAGACTGAGTCTAACTCCATGCCGAGAAAAGAGATGCTCTGAACCACGGAGAGCTTGCTCTTTTCCCTGTTGACCTGAAGCCCTAGAACAGCCACCCATTTTAGAGTTCAGAGGTATCCGAGGCTACCGAAAGAAGCCACTTTGTGTCACTACAATCGACACAACGTCGAGTGAGTGACAGAAGGGGAACGAGAGTGATTCGTTCATTTTGTGTTGGACACGCATGTGCATTGCGCAACATCTGATCGTTTGTTACATAAAAAATCATAGGTGCTGTACAAGAAATAGAAAGGATTAGTTGCCCTATCGTCCAAGGCAGTCGTTCTTTTGTCATATGACAGCCGTATACACTATGCATTGCTCACACAGGAAACAGAAATTATTAGTTCACCTCTCGAGTCTTCAGGGGCCAGTTGCACCAGCTATGCATACGTTACAACTTAACATAAATTGGCACTAAGTCACAATTACGCTCTACTAAATATTTGAGCATTGCACCATTAAATTAGGTAGGACGTATAGTAGATTTTTATATATAAAATGTAGAAAATACTAATATAGAATAGCCTGAATTTTGTGTGTCCCAGGAGAGGGCATATGTGGTAATTTAAAGTGCTTATACTGTAAGTAACACACTGTGCACTTTTTAGAGATTTGTTTTGTGAGATTAACACAACCAATGATAAAATTGACCATAATATGTTCAGATTGTTATATTTTATTTACTCAAAATGTTGCTTTTATAATAAATGAATTTAAAAGATTATTCTTTAAAAAGAATTAAAAGCCAGGTTCCCACCATTAAAAAGACATCTCTGTGAAATAATGATTAAAGACATCAGAGGCTCTGTGAAATAATGGTGGCGGACAGTGTACAGTGGCTACAAAAAAAATATAAATGGGGTCATAGATATAGAGGTCATTCTAGATAACGCAACCCAGTCTCATATAAAAACGTACCCTGACTACATTGGTCCAAAGTGCAAAACATAGAGGGGTTACAATAATGGCCCTTGAATTGTATGATTACTAAAAGAGTTGGCAACGAATTTCATTATCGATTCGTTGTGTCGCGCAATTATTACGCCAGTCAATAATTTGCAGAGACGTTTGAGTATAAATAAAAAAAAGTTGAGTTGAGTGGGGAGCCTCATAGATACATATATTGTATCTATGAGGCGCCGGACTGGACAAAAGCGAAGCGAACTCCGAGTGTCTGATCGAGACCGAGCGCGAGAGAGACCGAGTGTGTCCGAGATCGCGCGAAAGAGACCGAGTGTGTTCGAGATCGCGTGAGAGAGACCAAGTGTATCCGAGATCACGCGAGAGAGACCGAGTGTGTCCGAGATCGCGCGAGAGAGACCGAGTGTGTCCGAGATCGCACGAGAGAGACCGAGTGTGTCCGAGATCGCACGAAAGAGACCAAGTGTGTCTGCGGTAAATTGCTACATAGCTACTACGTAGTAGGCTATATATTACTAAATACCTTAACACCATAGGAGGTGGTCAATCCATTGTATTTGTTTTTTTATATTATTTTATATTGTATTTATATTTTATATACATTGTATTTATAATTAATATTAGGATAGACTAGAGATATTATCTTCTGTTATAATTATTATTATTGATATTATTATTATTATTATTATTATTACCTATTATCCATGTGTGAGACTTGTCATTTTTGTGCATTTGCTTGTCAAATAATGTCAAACATTTTGTTAAAGATTATAACATCTTTGACAAAAAACTAAATAAAACACAAGTTTGTGAGTGTGTGCATCTGTGAATGTGAGTGTGTGCGAGTGTAGTGTAGAGAACAAGTTCAAACAAATTCTGTTAAGTTTTCTGATTTGTATTTTTCTTTATTTTTTATAAATTATTTATTGTTCTGACAGCTCAGGTCGCTTTAAACAAAAATATACATCTTTTTGTGCACTTTATTTTTAAAAAGCCTATATATTTACACATTTAGCTGATGCTTTTATCCAAAGCGACTTACAATTGTTATATATGTCAGAGGTCGCACGCCTCTGGAGCAACTAGGGGTTAAGTGTCTTGCTCAGGGACACATTGGTGTCTCACAGTGGATTCGAACCCGGGTCTCTCACACCAAAGGCATGTGTCTTATCCATTGCGCATACAAATGAATGCTTTTTTGTTTTTTGTTGTTTTTTTAATCCGATTCATCAATTAATAATCGACAGATTACTCGATTATTAAAATATTCGTTAGTTGCAGCCCTACGATGCTGCTATCGCCTAGCATAGCTGTGGCCCCAGATTCCACATAAGACTCTCCCTTGCGATTTCGCTCAGTCTGATGGATCAAACCCCCGCCCACTACATGCGTTGCGTCTGAGGTTGATTTGTTGATCAACACATTATTCCGTGGCAGCGGGAGAAACTAATGTTTCTAATGGTAGGCTGCAGGAATCTACCGTTACTTCCTCTGTACAAGAATTTATAAACCATTTCAAAGAAGTTTTCGGGCGTCCAGTAGATGATTCATCCATCAGTGACAAGCTATTGCAATTACACCAAGGCAAGAAGTCAGTTGCTGAATATTCACTGGAATTCCGCGACTCTAGCCGCGCCAGTGGGTGGAACGAAAAAGCTCATTTCCATCTACCGACGTGGTTTGAATCCTGCACTCCGCCTTCAACTTGCGATTTATGATGATAGCCTGGGGGTCGAGAAATTCATACAGCAAGCTCTCCGTGTGCACCAAAGATCTCAAGGCTGCTATCGCGAAGCCCAGCAACCCACCTTTTCACCACCTCAGTACCCTGATAAACGACCCTCCGAAGTCACTGTCGAGAAGATGCAGGTGGATAACTATCGACGTTCTCGCCGTCGAGAGTTAAAACTGTGTCTATATTGTGGAATGGGAGGACATTTTCTTCGTTCATGCCCTACACGACCTCCTAGAATGCTTGTGAGTTCTGTCTGCACGTCCGCCTCTGTATCAGCTCCGTTAACGATATCTATGATTCTGAAATCTACACGTTTCCATGTCTCGGCTACAGCCATTGTGAATTCTGGGTCAGCAGGAGACTTCATCTCCGGGCAGCTCTGTCAGAAACTCCAACTTCAACAATCCGCCACCTCCAAGCCATACGCCATCCATGCAGTGACGGGTGAGACCATTAATCAGGGGTATGTCATGTCTCGAATTAAACCTATTCTACTCTGTATTGAAGACACCCACCATGAACTGTTTGAACCTTTTGTACTTGAGAATAGCCAGACTGATATTATCCTTGGCCGTCTATGGCTTATACGACATCAACCTAACATTGACTGGAAATTGGGTAAGATTTTGAAATGGGGTTGCCTGTGCTCGTCCATGAGTTTTGAACACCTCAGACGCCCATCGCCAACTTGCCCGACACCATCCCGATGAATTCAACCTCCATTGAAAGCCCCATAGACAACTTGTCGGTATCCATTCCTTCATGCTACTGTCAATATTCAGATGTATTCAACCCCGTCAAGGCTGCCAAGTTACCACCCCATCGAGCATGGGATTGTGTCATCGATCTGATTCCCGGAGAATCCATCCCCAAGGGGCGAATCTACTCTCTGGCTATTCCTGAGCAAGAAGCCATGAAACAGTATATTGAAGAAGCATTAAAACAAGGCTATATTCGGGCCTCTACTTCACCTGCTGCTGCCAGTTTCTTCTTTGTCCCTAAGAAAGATGGAGGTTTACGTCTGTGTATAGATTATAGAGCTTTAAACAAGATAACCGTCAAGTTCAGTTACCCACTCCCATTGGTTCCTCTTCACTTGAACAACTTTGAGAAGCCAAGATATTCACCAAGCTGGATTTGAGAAGTGCATACAATCTCATTCGAATCCGAAAGGGCTTACTGAGTGGAAGACTGCATTCATCACTCCAGCAGGACACTACTAATATCTCGGCCATGCCGTATGGTCTGGTCAACGCCCTTCAGTTTTCCAAAGTTTCATGGATGAAGTTTTCCGAGACTACCTGAATCAATTTGTCATTATCTACATAGACTATATCCTAATCTACTCCAGAAACTTGGTGGAGCATCAGCAACATGTCTCTCAGGTACTCCAACGGCTACGTGAATTCTCCCTGTTCCTGAAAGCAGAGAAGTGCTCCTTCCATCAAACCTCAGTCGAATTTCTCGGTTACCACCTCAGTGAAAGAGGAGTAGAGATGGATGATCGTGAAACCAAAGCCATTACTTCCTGGACCACTCCACAGTCTGTCAAAGAGTTACGATTTCTTGATTTGCGAATTTCTATCGAAGATTTATTTATCAATACAGCCTGCTTACAGCTCCTCTGACCTCTCTACTCAAAGGAAAACCGAAAACACTGCTCTGGACCACTGAGGCTGAACATGCCTTTCAATCTCTCAAACCGCGATTCACCACAGCCCCCTTACTCCAACACCCGAACCCTGAAAAGATGTTCATTGTGGAAGTAGATGCTTCTACAACAGGAGTAGGAGCGGTGTTGTCACAAGACTCTGCTTCCTCACCTAAACCCATGCCCTGTGCATTCTTCTCCCACAAGCTATCTCCTGCAGAAGTGAACTATGATATTGGTAATCGAGAACTCCTGGCCGTTAAACTTGGCGCTTAGAAGAGTGGAGACACTGGTTAGAAGGAGCCAAACATCCATTCCTAGTTCTCACAGACCACAAGAATCTGCAGTACTTGAAAGAGGCAAGGAGACTTAACCCACGCCAGGCCAGATGGGCAATCTTCTTTACTCGCTTCCATTTCCAGATCTCCTATCGTCCGGGTTCAAGAATGTCCGAGCAGACGCTTTGTCCTGTCTCCATGCCCCGAAATTTCCCACGTAAGAACCTAAGAGTATACTCCCTAAAAAATGTTTGTCAATCCCATTCAGTGGGACCTAAATGAACAACTGCTTGAAATGTCTCAACACCAACCCAGTCCTCCAGAATGTCCTATCGGAAAGATATACGCATCTCAAGAATTTCAGTACCTCTCTAATCTCCTCCGCACACTCGCCTGTCGGCACAGGTCATCCTGGAGTTAATAAGACCTATTCCACTCTTCAAACTCGATACTGGTGGTCCAACATGTTACAGGATATCAAGACTTTCATCCAAGGATGCATTCTCTGTGCCATGAACAAGAACCCTCGCCACTTACCCACTGGAAAACTCATGCCTCTGCTAGTCCCAAGAACGCACCTTGGTCGCACATTGGAGTCGACTTCGCCACTGACCTTCCTCCCTCAGACGAGAATACATGTATCCTGGTAACTATTGATCGCTTTTCCAAAGCCTGCAAATTAATTCCCTCAAGAACTTACCCACAGCCTTCGGACTGCAAAGCTATTGATGGAACACGCCTTCCGAATTTTGGCATCCCGGAGGATATTGTGTCAGACAGAGGGCCACAATTTATCTCCAAGGTGTGGCGAGCCTTCTTTGCACTAATGAATGTTACAGTGAGTTTAACATCAGGGTACCACCCACAAGCAAATGGTCAAGCTGAGCAAAAATACAAGATGTCAGTCGCTTCCTTCAGACTTTCTGCCATTCGAATCAACATCTCTGGAGCCGATATCTCAGTATGGGCAGAGTATGCTCAAAACTCCCTTCGACAAACCTCCACGAATCTAACACCATTTCAATGTGTACTGGGTTATCAACCACCATTGTTTCCATGGTCCGTGAGTCATCTGAAGTCCCCAAGAGTTAACACTTGGTTCCAAAACAGTGAGAGGGTATGGAACCAAACTCATCATCATCTCCAACAAGCCTTGAACCATCAACAACACTTCGCAGACATTCACCGCAGTAACACTCCGAATATCAGCCTGGGCAACTGGTCTGGCTTTCGACCAGAGACATCCGCCTAAGACTCCCTTGTCGTAAACGGAGTCCGAGATACATTGGTCCATTCCCGTTGTAAGACAACTTAACCCAGTCACCTACCAGCTCCGCTTACCAGCCCAATATCGCATCCACCCCTCATTCCACGCCTCACTCTTGAAACCCCATCATCCACTTGTTCCTGTTCCCTCCACAGACCTAGTGCACGATGACAACCCCCAGTACCTCCCATTGAAGCCTGACCCCATCTATACTGTTAGAGAAATCCTGGACTCCCGACGTCGTAGGGGTCTACTCGAATATCTGGTAGACTGGGAAGACTATGGCCCAGAAGAGAGGTGTTGGGTACCTCGAAGGACATCCTCGACCCCATGTTACTCACAGAATTCCACGAACTTCATCCTGAAAGGCCTGCTCCACGACCCCGAGGTAGACCCCCACGACGTCAAGGTACTAGGTCCGCTAGCGGACTCTGGAGGGGGGGTAATGTCAGAGATCAGTCAAGTTCATTGCAGTCCACCACTCAAAGATCACTCTCCCCAGAATTCTAAATCACAAACACCTGGTCATCACTTATCACCTCATCAGCCAACTCATAAAAACACTCACCTTGTATCCAGTCTTTGTCAAGCCTCCAACAGGAACAGACCATTTCTCCCTGAGTCCTGATATCTCCGTCGATCCTGAAAACCTGAGTATTCCGTTTTCTTACCTGATTCATACTAACCCTATGCACTGTTGTTCTGCCATCTCCAGATCACTTATCCGATTCCCGAACCCTTGTCTGAGATCTGATCAAACTGGCCCGATTGCTCCTAGAAAAGAGAAGGAGTTAACGAACTGATACAGAGTGAATGTTCTACGATCCAAGTCATTTGGATTTCCAGTTGTTCTCCGTGCAACGAACTATCTTCACTAAACCAGCACCTGAAAAGTCACCTGATACTTACCTTTCACCTTCTATACTTGAATAAAACTATATTTGAATCACTTACCTCCGATCTCCTGGTCTCTACCCTGACACCGTTCAGTTAAGTGGCTGAAGCAATTATGGATGTTAAATGGACTTGCACTTATATCGTGCTTTTATACTTTCTGGGACCACTCAAAGCACTTTTACAATGTTCATCACTACCACCCTTTTACACACACATTCATACAGCACTGTTTGCAGACAGGCTTTGGAGATTGGATTCCCACGTATTCACACACCCAATGACACACTGGGGGGAAAGTGTGGGTTCAGTGTCTTGCCCAAGGACACTGAGCCACAGCCGCCCACAAATACAAGCCAAGGCTATTACTTTAAGTTTTGAAGTACTAAGAATTAGGCTATTCCAATCAAAACTATGACAAATTGTACATACCAGAGTGAACAGGGCTCCCATTCCACCAACATCATTTGGATCCCCTGAAATAACATCTAAGTTGGGGGGTTAAGGGGTTTCCAGTTGGGGTACTACACTAGTTTCCACTACACTAGTACATCTAAGACTTTTAATTATTGTAAAGCTAACCTTCTGTATTTTGCAGCAGATCACCCTCTTCACTGGGTAGTAAGGTTCCCCTTCTAGGATCCCATGGTTACATTCTGAAAGAGCAAAAAAAGTATGAGTTTGACCTCATACATCTTCATCAATGTATTAAAAATTATTTTGACAGGCAATACATGATATATTTATGACTTAAGTATATCTGGCTAAGGCTAAATAATCACTGCATTTGAAGTCTGATTTGAAATGGTGAAATGTAAATCTAGGAAAGCTTAATAACCTTTGGGTGATTTTTTCCCCCTCAGTTTCTTCCTTGTAGACATGTCTGAGGCTGCAGAATTCTTCTGCTTCTTTTTATTTTTTGCAGACATATCTGTTGAGATTAAGGAAATGTATCTGTGAAGAGCTGTTATTACAATGAATACTGGTCTAAATACCTTTATTCCAATAACAAATATATAATGTCACATTACAATTGGAAAGATATAGATTGTAATCTTTTGCAGGGCACTCATTGAAATACATGGAAATTGTTTAACCATATGCTGTATGGTCACTTCTTCGCTCTACCAAGGGTTATAGACTACAAGATGTACAAACAGGTGACCAATTGAAGGAAAAGCCTGGAAGATGAGGGGAAAAACAATGAATGTAGTTCCTCCTACACATATTACCTTTATCCTATAATCTCAATATTGATGGGAGTAGTGTCTTCCAGAATGATAATGCTTCAATTCACAGGGCACAGGGTCTCACAGAATGATTTACTAAGTATGAAGATTCTGTCAATCTGATTCAATGGGTTTTACAAACCCTAATTCCAATGAAGCTGGGTCAACTGTAAAACTAAAATAAAAATATAATACAGCGATTTGCAAATCACTTTCAACCTGTATTAAATTGAATACTCTACAAAGACAAGACATTTAATCTTCAAACTGAAAAACTTTATTATTTTAGCTAATATTAACTCATTTTGAATTTGAGGCCTACAACATACTCCTCAAAACCTGGGAAAGGATCAAGACTGGGAATGTTTGGAACATTCAGGTGAACAGGTTCATTGGAAACACATGAGTGTCATGATTGTGCATAAAAGGGGCATCCCCGGAATGGAGAATGGAAGAAGGATGACTTGCTTATGAATGACTGAGCCTTCTGGGGATGCTATGTAACGGTGGGAATCACTACTGTAAAGGATATTAACGTGGGCTCACGAACACCTTGGAAAACAATTGTCAGTTAACACAGTTTGTCGATACTACAAGAGCTACGAGTGCTGTCCACATTTAAAATAGTTTTTGGAAATCACGGACGTCGTGTTCCTCGGGATAAAGAGGAAAAAGACCTCCCAGATTGTTATCAGCGCTATGTTCAAAAGCCATGGCGGTGTGTTAGTGTCCATGGCATACCCATGCCCCATGACATTCAAAATGAGTGAATCTTTGCAAACAAACAATAAAGCTTTTCAGTTTGAACATTAAATATCTTGTCTTCGTTGTATATTCATTGAATATAGGAACTTCACTGGAATAGGGGTTTGTATGATCATCAGGGTCCTAATTTATAAAAGTATAAACACATATAAACAAACTGAGAAATAAGAAACTGATTATGATGACAGAAATCCACGCTCCCCACAGAATATGAAAGCTTGCTAAGTTACACCATATTCTGAGTTGATTATTATTTTTTAACAGAAACCAGCATAGGACGTGAATTGTTACAGCCATGTATTTTGATGTGTGTGTGTGTGTGTGTGTGTGTGTGTGTGTGCACATACTGAGCTTGTCCATATACACAGTAGACGGAAGTGAATTCTATACAGCTAAAAATGAGGCACCAAACACCTACAGCAGACTTTGGATGTGCAACAGTGCTCTCCATCATCATCAGTTCCTACATAGATTGAAGCTGTTCTGGTGGTACATTGTGGCCGATACCACCTCAGTAATTCACTAGCCAAAAGTTTGTTTTTGCTTCAGCATCTGTCAATCATCCTGTCAGAATTTTGAAACGTTATATTTCCCTTTAGTAATATTTGAAAGGCAAGTTATCCAGACCTACATATTAGTAGTTACTGGTATAACACCTCAGAAGTCACCTCACACTAATCAGTCACTTGTATAATTTTTTTTTTTAAATTGAAATACATTTCTTCATTTAGAGTATTATTTTCATTAATACAGATTAAATGTTTAACATGGTTATCATGTATACCATGATTAAACAACATATGAAAAAGAAACACGACTAGCAATTGAATCATGATTTATATGCTATTTGAAAATATCAGCAGAACTTACCGTGTTTCTGCTGAGGTGGTTCAGTGATGGGAAGGATGGGAGGAGGCCTGGTGATGGGCTGGATGGGAGGAGGACTGGTGGTGGACTGGATGGTGGACTGGATGAGAGGAGGACTGGGGGTGGACTGGATGGGAGGAGGCCTGGTGGTGGACTGGATGGTGGACTGGATGAGAGGAGGACTGGGTGTGGACTGGATGGGAGGAGGCCTGGTGGTGGACTGGATGGTGGACTGGATGAGAGGAGGACTGGTGGTGGACTGGATGGTGGACTGGATGAGAGGAGGACTGGGGGTGGACTGGATGGGAGGAGGCCTGGTGGTGGACTGGATGGTGGACTGGATGAGAGGAGTGGTGGTGGGCTGGATGGGAGGAGGTCTGGTGGTGGGCTCCTGGTTAGTACAACCTCAATGGTACAAAAAAGGAAATTATTCACCTCCTGTAATAAAAACAATTGTCTCCTTTTTCTAGCAGTGACTGTGCTCGATAAGGAAACATCCAGTACATTTGTCTTTTGTATTCTTCTGTCTATAAATGCTGCCTTATTTAATGCCTATGCTCTCTGTAGAACTGAGGCAAGGCTGATTTTGTACTCTAGTGCAATGACACTATAACAGTGGTACCAAGAAAATTCCCAACTGTAATTGCTGTGTCTGTGCCACATTTATTTTTGTGGAGTAAGATTTTAAATAATCGCACACACTTACCATTAATTAACAGTTCATAGAGAGCCTTCATCCTGTCAAGGCATTTTTCAGAATGGTCTGACAGCTGCCATTTTGGCTAGAGGACTTGTGCGGACCAGGTTTTCTGCTTCTTCATTTTCATTCCAATGAAGACTATGGCCTTGTACCCCAATGTGTTTAGCTTTTCCACCTGAAAATAAAGATATATATTATATAATATATACAGAAATATAAGAAATTATAAATGTCTGAAACATTGTGGCCTGTAATTATGTAAATAATAACTACAGACGTTAAACACATACCAAGACAGATGCCTCATCAATAACATGAGAGGTGGTTTGGTTTTGGTTTTGGTTTTTCAACCATGTCTCCTTTCTGGCCTCAAATTTCTGAAGTTTTTTTTGCCAGTCTTTGCTTTCTTGGCTGTACTGACTGGCAATATTTGCAGGTCTTGGTGGCCACACTAATAGCTGATTTGCAGCTCACGCAGGTTGTTGTTGTTGACCCTCGTGGCATCTTAAAATTAGAATATAAAACAATCAACATTTAATAACCAAAGTGACAAAGGAACTGCATTATTTAAGTGTTCCATTACAAATGTTTGTAATTTGGCCTTCTTCAGCATTATCAGTAGTGTCAGACATCAACACTCAATGTGTGTTTCATATTTTCAAACGCGATACAGCACGAGATGTCGTTAATATCGATATAGTTTATTTTGCATTTAAATGACTACATTTCTGCCCTTGAGCCGTGTGTCAGCTGTTGCAGTGCATTGTGGATTTGTAGTATGAGTGAGTGGTGGGAGTGCGATTTACCGCGGGCCATTAATAATAGACGTATGAAATTATCCGGCCACGGAAAAAATATCGATATGACTTTTAGTCCATATCGCACAGCCCTACTACAGATTCTATGCAACAATAACCCATACTCCATAGTTCCAAGTTGATTTCTGTTTTCATCTAGGTATTGTATTGTATTTTTTGTGTGTATTTTACCACTTGTCTTATAGCTCCTATCTCATTTTGATTCTGCTGCAGTGACATGTGAATGGAATCAATAAAGTTTTCAGCTTATCATATCATTCTGACCTCGGGTAACACATTGCCGCCAACTGCAGCTAACGTTAAATGCGGTGGCTAATATAATGCTGAATAACCCCTATGTCATTGGACACATCCCTATAAATTCATGGTGATAAATAATTAAATTAATTTAATTTAATTTTGTGTATTCATTACCTACCTTTGAGGATGTACAGTATGAATGATGGTGGTGGAGAGAGCGGACACCCCTCTCACGAACTTGTCAATCTGCTGACCTCTGTGCCTCTGTGATAGGGCAAACCACGTGTCAATCAGCTACCTCTCGCAGCTAGTACGTTGCCCACATGTAAAAACGTGATGCCACTTTTGTGACACTGTTACATTTAAATAGTGGCGTGCTCCACTGTAAACTGTCTGCCGTGGGCTTCATTCCATTTCAAAGGTCTACCATAACCTGAACCCAAAGACCACTGTCTCTGTTTTTAGGCATATTATAATCTGCAATTTTTAAAATAATACGTTTATTTCATTGTAGGCTATATTTCCAGCAGGGTGCCTAGCAGCAGCTGAGGGTATGACATCCAAAAAGGTCTCAGGCTCCTTAAATACTAGTTAACCATCATGCCATCCAATAAAGCACTTCGCACACCTTTTTTTCAACTCAAATCTAACTATATAACATTAGATGCATTGTTTAGCCTATTTGCTGTGGCATATATAAATGACTTTGGCATATTTGAATGACTGTGTTAGGTCATTCTGGCATAAAAACCATCCAAAATCATAAAGATAAAAAAATTCTCAAACAATCCTCATTTTGATAATTATTTACACACAATTTATTTGTAATTTGTCATGTTTGACAGTTGTGAATCACCAGTGATTGGGTTGGGCCAGAGGGTGGGGACTAATGGGCTAAAATAATGGGTTTTTATAGTTTCATTGGAATTTGCAGTACATGCTCTAAACAAAGAAATCTTACAACAGCAGTAAAATAGCCTCAGGTTTCACATAAAAGTTATTACAGCACTGACGTTTGGTTCAACACACTGTGAAGACATCTCTTAGAGTCATACACATCATCTCCCTAATAACTACTCTCCCAGTTCCTCATCAGTTGAGGAAGTATTCTCTAAGTCTTCCTCTTCAGAGAAGTCATCTAAGGACAATGTTTGCAGTCCAAGAATACTTTTGTATGTTGTGCGTGCTGTAGCCAGTTGTGCTTCAACTTCACACAATCTTCTCTTCAGCACACAGAGTAGTCCCTCACGTCCTTTCTCCATTAAGCCCTCTGTACTGCCTGAGAATGTGACATTAAAATATAAAGAAATGAGCCAATGGTTACCAGAAAAGCAAATTGAAGAAAAAGACTAACTATTTATTGTCCTTACATTTCCCATTGGTGTCGTCAGTGAGCTGAATGGTAAACTCTTCAATCAGTCCAGCAACACTCCTCACTTACTCCATGTGCTGCTTGACTTCGCGAACCACAATAACTTCTTTCAGTCTAGCCAGCAGCATTACCTTGTCAAACACATTTTTTTTCCGCTCCATATCACCATGACCTGCAATATATTACATCAAAGTGATATCTTACAACCTCCTATAAAAATATTGGGACAGCAGATATTTTGCATGCTGTACTACTACAATAGAGAAATAAACCCTGACAGGATGAGATAGAACCCCAGCGCTTCGCGAAGGGGTTCGATCACATCCATTTACAAATTACTGCATTCTTTTTTTTTTTTGCATATTGCCCAGAGTCTCAATTTTTTTTTACATCAGATTCCATATTTACATCAAGATGTGTGCATCAAACAATTTGTATTCAGTGCATTTCAGAGGAAGTACTTACATTCCCATGGCCAGGAGTAGTTGTCCACAGCCAGGAGTTCATTGGGAGGAGGCAGTTCCCTTTACAAAAAGCTTCACTTTGATGCTGCGCTTTTGCTAAGCGCTACGGGGGAACACGTCTCAGTGTGACCAGCTGTGAATATGTATGCAACACGTCAATGAACATTGACTGGAATTTATAGCCTCTGCCGATGTAATCATTGGACGCACCTGGCACAGTGGCTATAAATAGATGCGTCACCGGTGCATCATCAGACATTGGCAGAGCCATTCTGTGATGTGTGCTTTCACAATCTATCAAACTTTTTTCCTCAGCTAGGAGTTAGATTCTGTTAGGCAGTGTGCAGTTGATACCTTTTCTCCTTTCTGTTTCCTTGAAAAGAAAATAATATATATATATATATATATATATCGGTCTTTAAAAAAAGAAAAAAAAAATGACTTAGAATCAAGGCAAACGATGCGTGTCTCCCTGTCTCCGCTCTATGCCCGAGACGGACACACATCAGTTTTGTTTCATTTGTTTGGGGGAAGAGCATGCTGCTCTCGCGTTGGGGCAGGGCGAGTGCGAGCATTGTGATCTGCTTTCGGGCAGAATGCTTCGCGCTCGCCTCGCTCACTTCCGGGAGTCAGCGCCCACACTTCATTCGTGGGGCTCACGCATGGATCTGGCGGAGGAGCGAGAGACGGGTTTTTCCCTTTTGCTCGCTCTCTCCTCAGATCCAGCCGGTCCTTCCCATGATCTTGAAGTGCGCTACGGCGCCTCTTCAGTTCATGAGGAAGACCGTGACTCACTTGGTTCAGCGGGGATAGAGCTATCCACCTCCGGGCATTCCGGGTTTGATAAATCAACAGAGGAATTGCTCGACATGGTTACTCATACTGTGGCCAAGCTTAAAATAGACTGGCCACGACAACAAGAGACCCCCAAACAGTCCAAATTGGAAGATTTTTGTCTGGTGGCCGGGGGAAGGGAACGCCTCATCAGTCCCTTCCCTTCTTTAATGACCTCCATGACCAGCTTTCTCTTTCATGGAGGAGACCTTATACTTCCCGTGTTCACGTGCCCTCGACGTCGATATATTCGACTATCGTGGGTGCTGAGGCACGGGGGTATTCGATGATGCCGCCGGTTGAAGAGACACTTGCGGGTCTCGGCATCATCAATGAAAAGACCCTCACTCCCCACAAAGCCATGCAGGACCACCTCCATGCTAGTGGGGAAGGCGTATCAAGCGGCGGGTCAGGCTGGTGCTGCCCTGCACACCATGGCGGTCTTGCAGGCATACCAGGCTGATCTGCTTAAGGACTTGAGTGCAGGTTCCGCGCGCTCGACGAGGAAGCATTTGCTGAGCTTCGTCGAGCTACGGACCTGTCTCTTCGTGCGACCAAGCAGACAGCCCGTGCTATTGGCCGGTCTATGTCTGCATTGGTGAGCACGGAGAGACATTTATGGCTCAACCTATCAGGCATCAAGGACAAAGATAAAACTTTTCTCCTTGATGCCCCAATTTCGCCTTCTGGGCTTTTCGGAGACGCTATGTCTACGGTTATCTCCAGGTTCCAGGAGGCAAAAAGCCATGAGGAAGCGTTTGGGCAATTCTTCCCTCGCCGCACTCAGGGGGCGGGGCCATCAGCCACCCAGTCCCACCCCGGTGCTCTTAGAAGAGAGGCTCAAAAAGAGAGCATGGCGAGTCGTGCTCCCCCTCGTCAGGACTGGGGACAGGCTCGTCGCCCCCGACAGCCTCCAAAGCAAGACCTCAGGGCAGTTATCTCAAGGAGGAAAAAACCCTGAGTGTCTTGCACTTAACCCGGTGGGGGTAGCTCCCCTCGGGACGGGGCGCGTGTCCCATTCACTACGCCCCTCCCGGTACCCTCACGAATCCGCTCCTTCCCCGCCGCCTTTGGTGTTTTAGGAAGCAGAGGTTTCTAACTAAAAGTTGGGTGTACCGCTGTTCCTGCCTTATTTCAGGACTCGGAACACCTGACATCCCCTCAACAGGAAGTTCTGAGATTAGTATCCATCCTAGAAAGCCTGGCAGCGTGGAAACTTCTGCCTGGTATTTCTATGTGTGCTCTAAGAACAGTAGAAGGAGGCTACAGAATTAAATTCTCTTGCCATCCTCCGTGTTTCAACGGCGTGGAACCGGATTAGTCATGTCTACTGTAGAAAAAAAAAACTGCAAATCTCCTGGTTAAAGGGGCCATAGAATGTGTTCCCCTTCCTGAGAGAGAGTCAGGTTATTACACCATATACTTCCTGGTTCCCATGGAGGGTGAGGAGTTGCGTCTGGCATTTGCTCTTAAATCCTGAACTACTAACGTAAATGCTAACGACCAGGCTGGGTGTTCAAGTCCAAGATGCTGCCTATCAAGACGATCGTGTCACAAGCCCAACAGCACGTTTGGCTGGTCACCATCGATCTTATGACGCACTTCTTCACTTAGAAGTTCTAACGCAACACAGGAAGATCCTGAGGTTCGCTTTCGGGGGTGAAGCTTTCCAGTATCGGGTTCTTCCATTCGACCTAGCCCTCTTAACCCGCACATTCACAAATGCATGATGCAGCGCTGGTTCCTTTGCGACTCCGGGGCATCCGCATTCTGAATTACATAGACAACTGGCTGATCCTAGCGCAGTTCTAGCAACTGGCAGTTCAGCACAGTGATACCGTCTTAGCTCATCTAGTTTCTATGGGGTAGAGGCTCAACGCCATGAAAAGCGTCCTCTCTCCCACTCAGAACACTGTCCATTGGGTATGATGTTCGATCACTATGCGGGCACAACTGTCTCCCGCTAGAATCGAGTCCATTCAGTATACCCTGAGCAAAGTCAGGCTAGGTCAAGGTTCTACTAGGTCTCAAGGCGACTGCGTCCTCTGTGATTCCTCTGGACCTTCTGCATAAGACTGTTTTTGTTGTGGTTCAAAGCCAGGGGATTTCTTCCAAGGGCCAAACCCCCTAGGCTAAATAGGGTTACGTTTAGAGGAGACATTGCGCTATTCATAGAGGCGAAGAGGTCCTCTTCTGCCCTAAGATCTCACCCAAACTTGTTCCAAGTGGAAAAAGCCTGGCATTTAAAAAGGTCTCGATAACCTCAGGAGAGGGTCAGGGTTCGTTCCCTTTCTATGTGGTTCAGACCCCGGTTTTCTGCCTTGGGTCCCACTCTAGGTGCGTGTTGTTGTCGCAGACTGCTAACGACAGACGCCTCCCTGATGGGCGGGGTAGTGGCCTTAAGTGGTCGTCCAGCTTAAGGGGATAGGAGGGTCGTCAGCTCGGTTGTCACAGTCACTGTCTCGGGTTGATGGCTGTATTTCTGGCCCTGAAATACCTCCTCCTGAGGCTGCCATGTCTTGGTGCGGGTGGACAATACAGCGGTAGCCTCTTACATAAATCATCAAGGAGACCAAAGTTCTTGTCAGCTGCATTTCTGACACGTTGGGTTCTCCTTAGGGCCCAGGGCAAGCTC
Organism: Xyrauchen texanus; assembly: GCF_025860055.1. NCBI lineage: Eukaryota > Metazoa > Chordata > Actinopteri > Cypriniformes > Catostomidae > Xyrauchen > Xyrauchen texanus. The sequence continues at coordinate 24,694,435 of NC_068286.1, read as the reverse complement.
CTGTCACTCAGGTCAGTTATATCCCTGGATGCCCGTATATGGGAGCAGATTTACGGTCCAGACAGAAAATACCAACGGGGGAGTTAAGAACTCCACCCTAAGGTAGTAGTTTCCCAGAGTTCGCTGGCCGAACAGGGCTTGGTTCTCGGAGCTAATCTCTTCCCTCGACGGCTCGCCTTGGGCGATTCCGAACAGGAAGGATCTTCTATCTCAGGCATAGGGCAATATTTCATCCCTGCCCCAAATTGTGGAATCTTTCATGTTTGGCCCCTAAGGGTACCAACTGAGGGACACAGGGCTCTCTCCTGAGGTTATCGAGACCTTTTTAAATGCCGGGCTTTTTCCACTTGGAACAAGTTTGGGTGAGATCTTAGGGCAGAAGAGGACCTCTTTGCCTCTATGAATAGCGCAATGTCTCCTCTACTTCTCCCTGAAATCACCCAGCCCCCTTGTTAAGTCACATACATGACCCACAGCGCGTCTGTATGCATTTCTTTCCCCGGTTTCTCTGCTCCCAGGAGTCTTGGCCAATGTTCACCAGCAAGGGTCTTGCCTCCTACTTATGGCGCTGCGCTGGCCGAACAGGATATGGTTCTCGGAGTTAATATCTCTCCTCTACGGTTCGCCTTGGTCGATTCCGAACAGGAAGACCTTCTTTCTCAGGCTCAGGGGACATATTCATCCCCGGCCCAAATTGTGAAACCTTTCATGCTTGGCCCCCCTGTAGGGTACCAACTGAGGTTCGCAGGGCTTTCTCCTGAGGTTATCGAGACCATTTCAAGTGCTAGGGCTCCCTCCACTTTGAACTGATCTGGGTAGATTTTACAGGGCAGAAGAGGACCTCTTCGCCTATGTTGATAGCGCAATGTCTCCTCTACTTCTCCCTGAGTCAATAGCCCCCCGGGGGGGCTGATCGTGGTGGCGCATACATGGCACTAATGTGCCTGCATGCGTTTCCTTCTAATAAGTTCATATTACAGAACCAGCTAACTGCCAGTTTGCTTCAGTTTTGGAGTCTCTGTAGAAAGAACTGTCAGCGGGCACTTGCCTCACCACTGCCAGGTTCTATGTGGCCTCCACTTCGGTTTGCCACGCCTCGGTGGGAGAGTGGGCATCCTTGCTAGGACCTCTTCATAGGGTAAAACCCCCCTTTTTAAAACCTCTAGAGTCAGCATTTGGTAGACTTCTGACTCTCAAGATGGTTTTTCATATGGCAATTACGTCTCTAAGGAGACTTGGGTACCTACAGGCTCTGTCTCTTTTGCCGGCCTGTTTTGAGTTGCCCCAGGTAGGACCAAAAGCATTCTTTGAACCCTCACCCTGACTACCTGCCCAAGGGGCCTTTCGCGACCCTTGGCCAGTCATTCTCTAAGCCTTCTGCTCCCTGCCGTTTGTAATGCCGGAGCAGCTAAAGACTACTCAGACTTTGTCCAGTCTGTGCCCTTCAGAATTATGTCCACCGCATTTGCTAGTGGCGTAAAGTCAGGGCAGCAGTTCTTCACTTTGAAGCCGTGACCGGGTTGTCACTTTGGGTGAGGGACCTTACTGCCCGGGACTACGAGGCGCGCGGTAAAGCTTCGCCAGTAGGTTTTAGGGCGCACCCTACCAGAGGGCTCTCCTCCTCTAAAGCCTTGGCTAGAGGTCTCCCTCTGCAGCAAGTTTGTGGTACGGCAGGTTGGTCCTCTACACGCACATTCATTAAACTTTTATAGGTTGGATGTTCTTGCCACTCTGGGCTCTTACGCCCTTGAGTTGACACCGAACAAGTTTGTGGTGCGGCAGTTTGGTCCTCTCCGCACACATTAATCAAATTTTATGGTTTAGATGTTTATACTACTCCGGGCTCTTACGCCCTTGAGTCGACATCTCAAGCTCTTGTCTGAGACCTCTCGTGTTCTTGTGAGCACACCACAACCGTAGGGGTCTGGACAGCCCCAGTGCGGGGGCGTGGGTATTGCGTTCCCCGTAGTGCTTAGCAAAAGCGCAGCATCAAAGTGAAGCTTTTTGTAAAGGGAACGTCTCGGGTTACATGTGTAACCCTTGTTCCCTGAAAAAAGCGGAACGAGATGCTGCGCTTCTTTGCCGCACTGGGATGTCCCAGGACTGCTCTTCAGACGAAATATCTGATGATGCTCCGGTGACGCATCTATTTATAGCCACTGTGCCAGGTGCGTCCAATGATTACATCGGCAGAGGCTATAAATTCCACTTAATGTTCATTGACGTGTTGCATACATATTCACAGCTGGTCACACTGAGACGTGTTCCCCCGTAGCGCTTAGCAAAAGCGCAGCATCTCGTTCCGCTTTTTTCAGGGAACAAGGGTTACACATGTAACCCGAGACGTTTTTCAACTTCCCCCACAGTAGCATTGTGGTCATTGATGGCAACTTCCAAGGCTTTCTTCTCAACAGCAATCTTTCTTCTCAGTTGATGCCTTCGCTTATTCCCACCTACAATGAGAAACACAAAATGAGTGTGCATTCGACACGATGACTACACAAAAGCACCATACAAAATAAGACTTCACAATATGCATGTATGTGTTATGATTATTGTGACAGATGTTGTGTGATCATTTTTGCATCACAAGTTTCATTATCATTTGAAAAATTGGGAAAAAACTTGGGAAATGTTTTTTAGGAATCTATTTTAAACAATCATATTTTTTTGGAAATAGAGGACACAATTGGTAGGTCAATTGGTAGATCTATGGAAATATTTGGATATTGCACTCAAACATATTATGATTTTGACAGTTTTTCAGTATGCTGCCCTGACTTGTAGTAAACCTACTTCAAAAGATGTTTTTTATAAATGGCTTTGCTATTTTTACTATGTATAAATCAGTAGTGAATTAATTTTTTCACAAATCTGCACTACTCACCAGACTGACAATACAGCTGATATTTTCGCTGTTTGATGCCCAAATATAGCCCCTCGATGGTCCTCTGCAGGTCATTTTGGATTGTTGCTCCTTTGGACGACAACAAACAAATTAATTAATGCCCATTTCAGTTTACAATCAGCCTCTTTTCAGATCCCCTGTACAAGAGCAGAGCCAATGATTCTTTAAAATATGCCATCAAATATTTTTTTCAAAGTACAAGTTCCACTGCTGAACATCAGACACCCACTGCTGGACCGTGTCTTGCTGTAGTGATAACTCAGCAGTGAGTTTCTTCAGGTTCTTTGTTGCCTCTGCAATCCTTTGTACAGTCTGTCCGAAATAAATATCTGTGTTAACAAATGCTGAGACACAATTTGTTAACAAAAATGTTATTATACATATTTGCCTAGTTAGTACCTTGATGTATCTTTTGGCCAGTGTCCGGTCAAGGTTTTCTGCCTTTCGCTTGTTCCAGCCACTTGCCTGGATTGTTAGCATGTCTGTGGGAACTTGACACACGATGTATGTGCAGTAATTTAGGTGCACAGTGAGGACCAAATGTCAGATACTACTATTGTCACATAAACCTGGAAATAATCATACACTTAATTTACTTTTACATTTATGCATTTGGCAGACACTTTTATCCAAAGCGACTCACATTGCATTTAGGTACACATTTACCTTCTTAACATTTACACTCTTATCAGTTCTTGCTTTCCCTGGGAATCGAACCCATGACCTTGGCGTTGCAAGCGCCAACGCTCTACTGTTTGAGCTACAGGAAAATGATAGGTGTAAAAGTGCTGACTAGACAGTTGTTTTCTAAGGAAGCAACTATGCATGGAACTCTAAAATGCAAAGGCAGAGCATCAGTGTTCAAACCCCTTGGTCTCAATTTGGACAAAACTATACATGAAAAATGCTTACCAGCTTTTGATATGTACTTGGAACATATGGCTGCTCGGGAGAGGAAGCTGTTAACCTGTTCAACCTCCTCCCCGATTGTTGTTCCAGCTCCTTCTTGATTGCGTCCCCCCCATTTTAACTGTAACACATTTACATGAATGTTATCATTTGGAAAACAACAAGTAGGGGCAGAGGACAGACAATCATAATGTGTGGTACAAATGGTAAGAAATACATCCAAATGTCATTATTACCTCACACATCCATGAATGCGCTTTTGCATGCATGATGGAGAGAAATGGGCGCATGTTCAGCAAGTCCTCCAACTCTGGACAGTGGTCCACAACTTTCTGCCGATATGGCCAATGTTTGCAGACCACATCAGAGCAAAATCTGGACGGTCTGTGAAGCTAGCTGTTTCTGGAGATATAATGGGTATGCAAATATATCTCCACGGAATATATTCAGTCCCTTCAGCAAAACCCCATGATGGCAGACAGCAACTTCAACACCTTCCTCATCTAGTTTGCTTGCAGACTTGTTGGCGGACTCTCGTGCTGCGGTCCACTGACCCGCACCACATCTCCCTTTCCCTGGATTCTTAAACAGATGAGGGAAAATACAGACATTTACAGTTACATTTTACAAAATAAGCTGTAAATCACGGTATTATGGCATTTGATGCAGTAATGCTACTCTATTACTTAAACCAAATTAGTTTTACATTTTGAAAAAAAAACTGGCAAGCATTCATAAAAATGTGAAATTGTGGTGTTACACATGAAGAAATATAAATTTAGCTTACATGTCCAGTTGTTCCATGGATGTAATCAACAAAGGAGGACGCCTCAGCATCATTGGCCAAAAAGACTCCAACAAAAAACCCATCAGGTCTTGAAAGAAATATATAGATGTGGGTTAAATTTACTGTATAAAAGTAATTTGTGGCTCACTAGCATTTCATTGTACATGAATGTTACACACACTGTTTGACTTTTGAAACAATATAATTTGCGGTTCCCATCCACTGAAACTGCCAAGATGGAGGGTGTGCATGCAGGGCACTGAAAATGCTGGACCTGAGACAGCTTGTCAACCTCAAATTTGGCATAGGTCCATTCGAGGAAGGCCCTCTGCATTGTGTCCCCACATATCTTACCACTCTGAGAGCAAAAGTGAAAAAACAAAACAAAACAGTAAGTAACTGTTTCGAAGGTTGGCTTCAGACTGTGGTCATGACGAAGAAAGGGCTCTGTCAAGAAATATGTGCTGAAACTTTTGGGATTGTAAGAACAAGTCCTAACAATGAATCAGTTATTTAAAAGGTGATCCAAACAAGATAACTTAAATGATGAGTCCACTCACTCTCCCGAAGAGTTTTGTACGACACTCGAGCATGCTGACAAAAGCTTGTCTCGACATCCCTGGGGCAGTGATTTTTAGATCTTCATACGTGGTGAACAAGTCCACCATGTACAAGGTCTCAAAATTGACAGTGGCTGGCCAGTAACCACTTTCAACCAGATCACTTATGGTCACTGGCAAGGTTTTTCCACAGGAGCAGTTTACTGATGGAAGGAAGAGGTTGTGTCTTCCTGAAATTTCAGAGAAAAACAATTATCTCTTGTTCACAAGAAACAAAAAACACAATATGAAGAAATAAAAAAAAAACTTTACCATTCATTCCAATTAATATAACTGGCTTTCCCTTGGAAAAGCTTGTTTGCCCAGTGGAGCAGTCGCAGCAGGGAGGAACGATTGGTAACATGCAATCTAAAATGCAGAATTAGTTTACATATTAGAGTAAATGAAACCGAAAACTCAACAGTGAGGGTGTTGTTTCTATCAAACAAAACTTCATCCAGCATGTTTGTTGGAGTAAACCAGGGTTTGTGTAAAATGTAAACAGCCTATATAACCTGAGACTTAAAAACTACCTTTTTCATGATAGGAGAATTTCTCACCCTCATGCTGCTGAACAAAAGTGGATGGTGGCAGTTGTCTGAAGAACCCCTCCACCATGGATGCTCTGTTATGAAGCACCAGGGCCTCATGTGTGGAAAGGTCACAGGCTGTGCAGTAGAGTGATCGTGGTAAACAGTCCCTACACATCACTACTGCAGCCTTGTGTCCACAATGATGGCAAACCCCCTCCTTGGGCTTCTCAGATGACAACATATTGTTCACCATGAAGGGCCTCATTACTGTCCAGTTTTCCAGAGAGGAAGTTTGCCTGTTCCTCCAGTGTGAGGGGAGAGGTTGTTCAGCACCACTTCCCAAGAGGTCTTGGACATCTTGAATGAGGGAGTCTGAAAATGAAAAGGGAAGAAGGCAATTGTAAATCTGGGCAATTACCACAATAACAAATGAGGAAAGAAGTATTAAGGGAAAAAAAACTAAATTTTCGATAGTCACAGTGTCTTCAGTTGTGCTGGTAGACGGAGCACAGGAAGGTGTAACGCTTGCTGAAGAAACTGCAAAAATATGAATATCCATTTAGAACTTGTTCAATGAATAATGACTGCAACTACTGATGAAAAAACAAACAAAAAAACTAACCAGTAACTGAATCTTGCTTTCGTTTCTCCCCAGCTCTACATCTTTTTGGCAGAGATTGACCATCTTTGTCCTCATCAAGCCAAACACACAGCTTTGTGGATTGTTTTGACCCTCCTTTAGCAGGGTTGACAACTCTCACGCATCTGGCGTGACACTCACGCATTCAGCCTCAATCTCACGGTGAGGCTGAATGCGTGAGTGTCACGCCAGATGCGTGAGAGTTGGCAACCCTGCTTTAGTGTGTCCATGCTGATCCACCTAAATAAACAATTGAGCCAAAGAATAAACCACCACACACCAAGGTTATCGCCACCTACAAACATCTCATTATAAAACCAATGTTATAATATTACATTGTAAAAAATTCAGTCTAACGGTTGTGGTCCTGTACTGTACTGACAGATTTAGAAAACCCTTTCTACATTAAAAAAAAGTGAAAGTGAAGCGTTTTGACAGAATATGAAATTAAACTCTCACTGGCTCTAACGTGTGAACTATAGCTTGCATTTAAATAAAGACATTGAACCAGGTAGGCCTACTGTATAGGTGCACTTTGTTTGGAGTGTTTTCAGTTTTGCACCTTGATATTTCTTCCCTGCTATACATCAGAGTCTATTATGGTCTTAGACCCGGTAATTAGCATGTAATTAGTATGCTTTTTCCACCACTGAGATAATGTTATTTACCTTGCACTCATCCAGGAATATGGCATCTTCGGGGTCAAGGTGATTCATTTGTTCAGCTTGGTGGAGTTATTTTTCCATGCTTCCTTTTCCTCCTTGTTTACCTTTTCCTGCTTCTTTTCCCTCGTTTCTTCTTCTTCTTCTTCTTCGTGGGGGAATGACGCATCAGTCTCTCTCTCTCTCGCGCAAACTCGGACACACTCGGTCTCTTTCGCGCGATCTCGGACACACTCGGTCTCTCTCGCGTGATCTCGGACACACTCGGTCTCTCTCGTGCTCGTGGAGTTCGCTTCGCTTTTGTCCAGTCCGGCGCCTCATAGATGCTCCGCTCCCCACTCAACTTTTTTTTATTTATACTCAAACGTCTCTGCGAATTATTGACTGCCGTAATAATTTCGCGACACAACGAATCGATAATGAAATTCGTTGCCAACTCTTTTAATAATCGAATTTTATCTCGCAGCCCTAGTCCATAGCAACCAAAACGTTTCAGTTCTCTTATGAGAGGTTCTCTCGTATTGCGTAAGCTAGCTCACTGCATCAAAGCCCGCCAAAATGGGCGTGACTAGAGTGCATATAAGCATAGTTTGTAGGCTGGAACCCTGATTTTCATCTCTTCAGCGAAGCTCTCCGCATCGCTGACCTGGAAGCCGCGTCACCGTTCGAGGGGCATCTAGCAAGCGTGGACAGCGCTAGAAGAAGCCGGCCGTCTCAGCCACCTTCAGCCATCCTTCGAGCTACGCCATCCGACGACGTATCCTTTTATTCAGCAAGCTAGTTCTCACGAACTATTCACACTCTACACCCGCGGCCCGGGCCGCTCCCTTCCTGCCGGAATTACATACGGAGCTTGCAAAGTCGTGGAACGCTCCTTTTTCAGCCAGGACCCGTTCACACGTCTCCACCTCTCTCGCGTCGGTGGACGGCGCCACTGAGAGAGGCTACTCCTCCATCCCCCCGGTCGAGGACTCGGTAGCAGCACACCTTTGTCCGCCCTCCGCGAGATGGCGTTCCAAGCCTGTGCTCCCGTCTAAGGCCTGCAGAGCGACTTCCGCCTATATTGGCCGCGCCTATTCCGCCGCCGGCCAAGCCGCATCTGCTCTGCACTCAATGGCCGTTTTACAGATCCTACAAGCAGACCTTCTTCGGGAGTGGGATGAGAAAGGCAGGCACCCAGAGGCTGTTGCTGATCTACGGCGCGACAGACCTCGCCCTTCGCGCTACCAAAGCTGCAGCCCAAGCTCTAGGGAAGTGCATGGCCTCGCTGACTGTGACCGAGAGACACTTATGGCTAACACTAGCCAACATGGGAGAAGCAGAGCGCGCCACGTTCCTCAACGCACCGCTCTCTCCGACTGGTCTCTTCGGCTCCGCGGTGAGTGGCATTGTTGACCGCTTCTCAGAAGTCCAGAAAGCCACCCAAGCCATGAACCTCTTCCTGCCGCATCGCGCTAGCTCCTCTGCAGGCCGCTCACGTGATCAGCCTCCTGCACGAGCCTCTTCACAGCGCCCAGTTCAACAATCTCAGACTTCTCAGCGTTGACAGGGCGGCCGCCCTCGATCGCGCTCAGACAGCCGCCGCAGACCGCCGCCCCCCCGCGGGCCTCGATCTAAGGTAACGCTGAAACCCGAGCAGCCGAAGTCTTCCTAACTGTGTTGAACAAGCGACGGCTCAGTCCCGCCGCGGACGGACCACCGTCAAAGCATTGCCCCCTGTCAGTCCCCTTCTCTCAGGCTACTACAGTGGTGAATTTAGCAGCCAACAAGCCGGTGACACTGCCCGCTTGCCTGCACTCAAACGCCGTTTTCACGGCGACCCAAATAAATCTTGTAAAGAGCAAACATGTCTTATGTGTAGAAAAAGTGCCCACAACCCAGTGTTCGCCCCTACACACAAGCATAACACATCCCGTGCCCCTATCAGAGCACACTGTCATAAAGCGGTTACTGAACCGCTCGAGCGTCAGAGTCAATGAAGGCGCCCACAAATGCGTCATGCGCCCATTCTCTGCCCGCTCTGTCACACGACCAGCCCTATGTGTAGAAAATGTGCCCACAATCCAGTGTTCACTTCTGCACACAAGCACTGCATGTTTCGTGTCCCCACCAGAGCACGCTCACATAAAGCGGTTACTGAACCGCTCGGCGCTAGAGTCAATAAATGCGCCCACAAATGCGTCGTGTGCGCCCATTCTCTGCCCGCTCTGTTACACGGCCAGCAACCATTCCTCTGTGTGTAAGTCCCGTGCTTGCGCATCACGTAACAGCTGTGACTCTTTCCCCATTCATTCCAATCGGGAAGTCACTCACAAAACAGCCTGTTCATGCTGTCTACGAGCAATCATGCATGAACACACTAAACGCGCTCACACATTTTGTTCAGCGCTCTGTGTGCGGCAATCAGAGCGAATTGGCCATTCACCCTCTAGCGTTACGCTTCAAAGCATGGGAAGCTATTCCAGGGATATCCAAGTGGGTGTTAAGCACAATACAACAGGGCTATTTGCTACAGTTCGATCGCCGCCCCTCGCTTCAGAGCTGGCTCGAAACCACTGTGAACACGGAAGCAGCGTGCATGCTTCGTTCAGAAATAGCAAGCCTTCTGTGCAAAAGGGCCATAGAAAAAGTGCCACCCTCTCTGAGCTGAGTCGGGGCTTTACAGCCGTTATTTTCTTGTTCCCAAGAAAGACGGCGGCCTCAGACCCATATTAGATCTCAGGGTTTTGAACAAGGTGCTTGCAAAAGACCGTTCAAAATGCTTACAATCAGGAAACTCCTCGCGCGTAATGTGCCAGGGGACTGGTTTATTTCTCTCGATCTGAAAGATGCATACTTTCAGATTCAGATAAATCCCGTCACAGGCCATTCTTGAGATTCGCCGACGGCCAGGTTTATCAATACACCGTCCTTCCGTTCGGCCTGTCCTTAGCACCCGTACTTTCACGAAGTGCATGGATGCGGCGCTCGCACCCCTGCGGAGTCAGGGTTTGCGAATTCTGAACTATTTGGACGACTGGCTGATTATGGCTCAGTCACATATGGAGCTTCTGTCTCACAGAGCAGTTCTCCTCAGCCATCTGAACAGTTTGGGTCTTGCAGTCAATTGGACCAAAAGCTCACTACAGCCCAGTCAGACCATTTCCTTCCTGGGAATAGAACTAGACTCCGTGGCAATGACGGCTCGCTTATCTACACAGCGCGCACGCCGTGTTCAGCGACTAGCCGCATCTTTTCAGATGAACAGCCTCACGCCTCTGAAGAAATTCCAGAGAGTGCTAGGTTACATGGCCTCAGCCGCAGCAGTACTTCAGCTGGGTTTACTGCACATGCGCCGCTTCAGCATTGGCTAAACACCCGGCGTCTCGCCGGGCTTGGGCCACAGGCCGCCAGCCCATCAAGGTGACTTAGACCTGCATATCAGCTCTGCAGCCCTGGACAGTGGCCGAATGGTATCAGCGGGGAGTGACAATGGGAGCTGTATCTCGCCGAAAAGTCATCTCGACAGGCAGCGTCCAACACGGGTTGGAGCGCGGTCTCGCGAGGGCTCTCGGTTTTCGGCCTATGGTCAGTTCAGGAAAAGCTCCTTCACATAAATTGTCTGGAAATGATAGCGGTCGAGTGCGCGCTCGTGCGCTTTCTCCCGGTCATTCAGGGTCACCACGTCCTGGTCCGTTCAGACAACAGATCTGTGGTATCCTACCTAAACCGTCAGGGCGGTGTCAGATCCAGGAACCTCTTCCATCTGACAAAACGCATACTGAGTTGGTCCCAGTGCCACCTGCGCTCGCTGAGGGCGACGCGCGTGCCAGGCCACCTGAGCGACGGCCCGGACAGACTGTCCAGAGACAATATTCCCCCAGGGGAATGGTCCCTGCACGCTCAAACAGTCCAGACGTTATGGCACCTATTCGGCAGAGCAGAGATAGACCTCTTTGCGTCCAAAGAGAACTCTCACTGCCCAATATTTTTCTCGAGCGAGGACGCAGCTGGCCCAGGACTGGCCCAGGCGCCCGCTTTACGCCTTCCCTCCCGTCTGCGCTATTGCCACAGGTAATGCAGAGGATCAGGGAAATGCGTCACTCGGTGCTCCTCATAGCCCTGCGTTGGGAGAATCAGACATGGTTCCCGGAGCTTACGCAGCTGTCACTGACAGCGCCGTGGCCCATCCCAGTGAGAGCAGATCTCCTCTCTCAAGCTCGCGGCACAATCTGGCATCCCCACCCAGAGCTGGGGCTGCATGCGTGGGTGATCAACGACTACCCGTCGCTCTGCCAGAAGGAGTAATAAACACCATCATACACGCTAGAGCCCCTTCCACGAGAAGACTCTATGCGTCAAAATGGTCTGTGTTCTCAAAATGGTGCACCGACAGAGACCTGGACCCGCGGACATGTGGGGTGTCGTACGCTGCTCGTATTTCTACAAGAGCTGCTGGATAAGGGCAGATCCCCATCCACGCTCAAAGTGTATGTGGCGGCCGTTGTGGCGTTCAGCTGAACCCCTGCACGGCCAGTCATGGGGTAAAAACGAGCTGGTCATCCGCTTCCTCAGGGAGCTAGAAGGATGAACCCCCGCGCCCCCATCGGTTCCTATCTGGGATCTTTCTATAGTTCTCGAAACTATGAAAGCCCCCCTTCGAACCACTTCAATCCGTGGATTTGAAATACCTTTCACTCAAAACCGTTTTTCTGACTGCCCTGTCATCAGTCAAACGTGTGGGAGACCTTCACGCGCTGTCTGTCAGCGCTGCGTGTCTTGAGTTTGGACCAAGTGACTCCAAGGTCATTTTAAAGCCTAGACACGGCTATGTTCCCAAGGTGATCGGTACTCCTTTCAGAGCACAGGTCATTTCCCTATCGGCGCTGCCAGCACCGGATAGCTGACGCGACGCCAATCTCCTTTGCCCGGTCAGAGCACTGAGATTGTATACTGCGCGCTCCGCTGCTTTCAGACGCTCGAGCAGCTTTTCCTTTCGTTCGAGGGCGCACCAAAGGTCTCGCCGCCTCGAAACAGACACTATCTAGATGGATAGTGGACGCTATTGCTGCTGCATACGGCGTCAAAAGACCTGCCATGCCCGTTGGGCATTAGGGCTCACTCCACTAGAGGCATGGCATCCTCGTGGGCATGGTCCAGCGGAATTTCCATTCACGACATATGTGTGGCAGCGGGATGGACTTCCCCTCCACCTTTGTCAGATTTTACAATATGGAAGTGCCCGCTCTGCAGGCAAAACTACTAGCGGTTTAATACGCTACAGCTCCCCTGGTGAGCTGCACTGATGGGACACATTCCACACAGACCGGCACCGCCGCTCTGTCGTTCCCGTCCTACTATGTGCTTATGTATTACACAATCAATGACCCGCATTCTTGCCGGCCAAATATTATTTCCCCACTCATAAGGGCTCCCCGGGTCCCCCTTAATTCCCTGGGGCTCATACAGTGGATGCTTGGCGCGACGGCGTTGACAATGGGTTCCCGTAGCGTAAGCTAGCTTACGCATATACGAGAGAACCTCTCGTAAGAGAACGTATCGGTTACCTAACGTAACCTCGGTTCTCTCTAGATGAGGAACGAGTATTGCGTAGCCGGCCGTGCTTCGCGCCACGCGGCGACTTTTCAGCTTCAGTCAATGAAAACCAGGGTTCCAGCCTACGAACTACGCTTATATGCACTCTAGTCACGCCCATTTTGGCGGGCTTTGATGCAGTGAGCGCGCAGACGCCTCTCATTGGATGCGAGTTCGCCCAAGCTCGTCTATAGGCTGCAGCAGTTGCCACAGAGCAACCTATGAGCTCGCTAGCTAGCCCACTCAAGGTCTGCAGCTGCCGCACTGCGTTGACAATGGATACAAAAATTAAGGATAATTTTTTGGCTTCAATATCTCAGAAAAGATGAATCTTTCCCGTAGTGTAAGCTAGCTTACGCAATACTCGTTCCCTCATCTAGAGAGAACCGAGGTTACGTTAGGTAACCGATACGTTTCACATTATTCTGGCGAGATCTGAAAATTCTTCGCTACAACGAGCAAGCGAGTGCTTATGTACATTCACTGAGTGAATATTATTACAATATAATATATATTTCTCGCTACAAATGTATTCAAAACTTATTTTTATGCAGAAACTAACTCAAAATATTGATTTTTCCACTAAAAATGAGAGAAATGTCCGGCATGTTTTTTGTTCTCACGGCCGGAATCTTGAAAGTCACGTGACTTGGACGCAAACGAATAGGCAAAAAAAAATGTAACAGTCATACAATTCAAGGGCCATTATTGTAACCACTCTACGTTTTGCACTTTGGACCAATGTAGTCAGGGTACGTTTTTATATGAGACTGGGTTGGATAACAAGCTGTATAGAAAATGAGGGTTTTGAAAAAGAGAGTCAGATCTCAGCTGACATCTCAGGTTTGTTGGTTTGCTAAATAAACTCTAACCTTTGACACCTGGAACTCCTGACTTCGACAATTTTCTTTTTGAGTGGGAAGAAAAGTTCTCCACGCGCCACAACATAAATTGGCGACTATGAAGGGACTGGTACATGGCCAAAGGAAGCCGCTGTGGGCTTGCTTGCACTGATTGCACAGATTCACTGGCTCCAAAATCTGAGGTAAGAGATTTTGATTAAAATTGTGATTTTGTGAAGTCTGTTGCCAGTTGTGGCCCAGGTGGAAGCTCTAAAAAAGGCCTCAAAAGTCTCGAACTTAATTACAGGACTAATTGACTTAGGTAAAGTTGGTTTTATATTCGCACATTCGCGTTAAAGAACTTTTTCAATTAAATAGTCAATAAAGCTATTTTTTTTTTTTTTTTCAGATTCGAAGCAGCTACATGATATTGACAACAAAGGTTGTGAACTACAACATTTTTTACAATCGATCAAAATGGGCAAGTATATTTTTAAGCATGTACTTTAGAGATGAATATTCAATGTGTGTCGTAACCAAGATAGGGACCGTCTAAAAAGTTAATATTGTTTTTCATCGTGTGCAAACAGACAACTACATTTTAGCCAACTGCAGATGTAGCCTACTGGCAAATATCTCTCACATTATGTGTTCTGATGCTATAGAATGTCCTTTAGCAACAAAACCTGCATTATAATGATGGTGTTTAAAAATGTGTTTATGAAATAATAATGAATGAATCTGTACATGAACTGTAATTTGGTTTCAATCCAGACTGTAGAAAGGAAAATCATGTTTAATCTCCTGAACATAGTTAATTGCTTCATTTTACAACCGTTTTATTTATTTATTTATTTGCGAGAAAAAAATGAAAAAGAACTGTGTAAGTGTGGTGGTTTTAATATTGACATATGATTTATTTCAAAAGGTTTTGAAAAGCATCGAGACGACTGCTACAAAGCAAGTTGGATCGTCTTGTCTGGACTCTACAGAACATACTACAGCCCATGTGTTACTTAGAAGATAAGATAAGATACTTCCGCGTTCAATAACTCGTGAATTAAACGTTGTTGCTACACACAACACCTATCACATATAACTACAGATAAAACACCAGAAGCTACAACATAAATTTCCTCAAAATGATCTTTCCTTCGCACTGGACAAAATACATTGATCTTTATGCGCAGGCTGCTAAGAAGGGACCATCTGCAAAGTGCAAACCCGAAGGAAAGCTAGTTTTGAGGAGATTAAAATATTAAAACAATGTTATTTGTGTAGTAACAATATTCAGCTCATGAGATATTGAACGCGGAACTCCGCAAATATGCAAAGCGAATATAAAAAGCAACTTTACCCAAGTTGCAGACTTGATCATGTAGGACCTTCAGGACCACATAGCCTACGTGGACAGCACCATGAACATAGTCAAGTTAAAAAAAAAAACCCAACCAGGGTAAAAATAGTTTCAGGTTTGATATTTGCTGCGTATTCACCTAGACTGCTTTAGTGTACTTTTGTGTAGGCTATTGTACATACAGTACGCAAAAATGTTTTATGTAAAAGTTACAGTAATTCACCAAAGGGCTTTTTTCATGTTCCAAAGGTTGTAGTATGTTCCTACTGACCAGACTGACTTACTACAGGTGGAATTTTGACAGTACCTCCCTTACTGTACGTTCAGTATACAAATATTAATTAAAATAAATTACAGTAATTCCCCTAAAGTATTTTTTCCTGTTCCAAAGGCTGTAGTGCTTTCCTATTGACCACACTGACTTACTACAGTTGAAATTTTGACAATAACTCCCTTACTGTACGTACTGAAGGGTTGGGGTCAGAATCCCCTGTCTCTTCAATTTAATTATATATATCCTTTTTATATATATCCTTTTGAATGATTAATTTATTCTTATTAAAAATTCAACAATCAAGTATGTATCCTAATCATTTCTGTATTCATTTTCTTTTAGGTGCATTCCAGTGTGTGCCCTTGGGATGTGCTCACATGCAAGGGGCCTTTTGATGATAATTGTCTTGGGATTCAGAGAGCGGCGAGAGAGACTCTGTACTCATGTATTGCATATATATTTTATATTTATATATATATATATTGTAAGAAAATCAAAACCAAATAATTTACAAGCTTTTAACTTCATGAGGTGCAATGGCAAGGTATCTAACACCGGAGACGTCCTTGGTGAATCTGCCTCTGGCTGGACATTCCTTTACAGTCCTTTTTAAAGTCCATCAACTTTTTGACATGTTCAGAAATCCCCTCCTGGAAACTCCCTCTGCATACATTCAGTCTTTTACAGCCAATTGGTC
Organism: Xyrauchen texanus; assembly: GCF_025860055.1. Lineage (NCBI taxonomy): Eukaryota > Metazoa > Chordata > Actinopteri > Cypriniformes > Catostomidae > Xyrauchen > Xyrauchen texanus. Next base: position 24,678,653 of record NC_068286.1, on the reverse strand, counting down.
AAACACAAAATCTTGAACTGTCATTATTTCTGGAAGACCCCTTAGGACTTTTGCATATAAAACTCTTTGTCTCTTTGTCCTCTTTTTCTGGACCTTTCCATCATCGCTGTATCTTCTGTATCTCGTCCGCAACACATAGACGGTAATGATGGCATTTTTCTCCTTTCTTTTGCAAAGCTCTTTCTAATACATTTTCAACTCCTCTCTATTCTGCCACCATCATCTGCTTAATAAATTCTTACAACATTCAGTGTGGTATGTTTTTCTTTATAAACCATTTTCATAATAAAAATATTTATAAAACAAGTTGCAGTGTTTTCCTTAATAAACCAGCTTCATAATAAAAATCTTTATAAAAGAAGTTGAGGTGTTTTTCTTAATAAACTATTTTCTCAATATATGGTTACAATGATTATTAATACAAGTGTTTTACAGTAAACACTTTCTTAATAAATTGTTTAACAACTACTTATGGTACCTTTCATTATAAAACCACTTTTTATTAGTTACAATTGTGGTTTACTATGACCCATAAATACTTCATATACCAAAAGCCATGATTAGAATAGAATAATTGCATATTTCACAACAATATCCACATATCTGCATCTATATATCTGTCTTAGTTGACTTGTATAAGTTTGAGGGTCAGTTTATACATAATTTCACCTTATTTTCATTAAGTGAACATCTCATGTGTATTTCTTTAGGGAGTGGAGTAAAGGGGCATATTATCGTTCCTGCTTTCCTGGAGTGAAATGTTTTATCAGCCTGTTAAGGTGGACTGATCTTCTGATAATTAGCTCAGGCCTTCTTCAGCCTCAAAGAGAACTGTTGTTTGTCAGTGTTCTCTGTGTGTGTGCGTTTGATATTCTTTGCAGGTTCTGAACTTTGTGATACAGCCTAAAACATTCTCGGACCCTGGAAGAAGGTCACCACGGACTTAAATCTCGGAAATGGACGACAAATATTCTGATTAACGGCGATATACCCACTTATCTATCAAAAATGTATTATTGTTTAGACTTTATGTTGTCTTAGCCAATCAGAAGTAAACGATTATGTAATGCATGTCCTTGGAAAAGGTATAATTGTGTGAGATTTGTTTCTAAGG